>NC_058414.1:72829886-72986320 GCF_002201575.2 Neomonachus schauinslandi | reverse complement strand
TTTTTTTTTTTTAAGATTTTATTTATTTATTTGAGAGAGAGAGTGAGAGAGAGAAAGAGCACAAGAGGGGGGGAGCGGGAGAGGGAGAAGCAGACTCCCCGCTGAGCAGGGAGCCCGACGCGGGACTCGATCCAGGGACTCCAGGATCATGACCTGAGCCGAAGGCAGTCGCTTAACCAACTGAGCCACCCAGGCGCCCGAACAATTACCCTTTTTACTAACAGAACTCAGATTGAAAAGATTTTGGCCATATTTATCTATTGGTGGCCATATTTATCAATATTTTTAAGGTTTTTGTAGCACATGTTGCAAAACTGCGTATGATTATTTTTGTTATTTTTGTGTTGTTGCGGTGTGTCTAAAACATGGTGTTTTCAGGGCGCCTGGGTGGCTCAGTCGGTTAAGCGACTGCCTTCGGCTCAGGTCATGATCCTGGAGTCCCAGGATCGAGTCCCGCATCGGGCTCCTTGCTCGGCGGGGAGCCTGCTTCTCCCTCTGACCCTCCCCCCTCTCATGTGCACTCTCTCTCTCTCATTCTCTCTGTCTCAAATAAATAAAAATCTTAAAAAAAAAAAATAAAAAATAAAACATGGTGTTTTCAAAGTGATTACCAGAGTAAACTGTTCCTAACAGGTGATTTTAAATATCATGTGAAGGTGTAACTATGTGAAAGGGAGTAAAAATTCTTTTTTTTTTAATTAAAAATCAAGGAAAATTTTGTGTGCTTGTGGAGAAAAGTTACACTGTGTATGGCAGCCTGTCACTGACATGAAATTTCTAAAAAAAAAAGTATCCTTAGATTGTATACTTTATTTATAATAAACAAGCTTATTAAAAATTCACATATGGGGCACCTGGGTGGCTCAGTCGTTAAGCATCTGCCTTCAGCTAGGGTCATGATCCCAGGGTTCTGGGATCGAGCCCCGCACCGGGCTCCCTGCTCGGCAGGAGGCCTGCTTCTCCTTCTCCCACTCCCCCTGCTTGTGTTCCTGCTCTTGCTATCTCTCTTTGTCAAATAAATAAATAAAACCTTAAAAAAAAATTCACGTATAGGTGGCTATAGGAGAAAAGAAGTTAAACTAAACATGGTGCAAGAATAATTTTCATGTGTTATAATTAATGTTTTAGGGGCTCCTTTAAACACTGATGCTTGATTATTATACAAATGTTATTTCTTTGAAAGAGACCTAAATAGTGCTTTTATTCAGATTCTTATCCAATATTGCATCCTTTCATTTTCCAAAAATCATTTTAAAAGTTGAAAATGATTGTATTGTAGCATCAGAAAAAGCCAACTGTGCATTTTCTAGTTGTAACATATGACTGAGACCATTATCTGACTCTGATCTGGTAAGAATAAAGATAAAAAGAATAGAATTTCATTATATTCTCAAGATTATCCTTCATATATTCGTAATTTGTTAGTAAACATCTTTGTCCTTTTAAGAATTGCTGAAAGTATTCAAGTTCTGGGAAAGAAGAACAAATGGATATTTGTTTTAACATTGTACATATTGTAAAAAGTCCTGTTGAGAAAATACATTGAACTGTCAGAGTCCTGAATGATTGGACAGGATTTTGTCCCATTAATAAGTTGTAGGTCGGACAAGAATGTTTCATTGCCCTTGAATATGTGAACACTGAACTTTCACTGTTAAGAAAGTGCTAAGATGCTTGAAATCCTATAAAAGTAGTTAAAAATAATTTTCAGCCTAATGGATAAGTGTAATTTTATAGTCCAGATTGTGCAGAAGTGCTACCAGGTTTTCTTCAATTAATCCAGGAACAGTGAATAACATGAAACTACAAATCATGTATGAGAAACATCATCCTAAGTATGTAAGTTAAAATAAAATAAGCTTAGCAACTTTTTCCAGTCATATTCAAACACAGGGTTGGAATAGGATAAACCTGACTGAACAGTCAGAATGTGAAGCATTGAAGGGAGACAAGTTAGAGAGGAAGCTGGTACATTACTCATTAATGAATCAGACATTTCCCTCCCTTAGTGTTTGAAAAATGTCCTCAGCACAAGGCACGGTAAATTCCAAATTGGGGGGAGCTGTGCTCAGAATTGGGACTATATAACTGATCAATCTCTCTGGTGTTATGTAAAGCAGAAATCAAATACTTGTGTGAAATGGTGGTGGTGAGTGGACCCCATTTCTGTCCTGGTAGCTGTCATGTAAAGACAAACCAGTATCCATGGAAAGAGAGAGAAGGGTAGAGACACAGGGGTGCTAAAGGCCAGGCCCTAACCCCCAAATAGGAGTTAAATCCATGTGAGGTGGGCATTACCCTATAACTCTATTTTCACTTAGGTCTTAGGGTAGGTTTGAGAACCTCCTTGGAAAGCAGAGCTAGCAAGTAGATTCTCTGCCAGGGGAATGAACTAGGGAGTTTCTCAAGGTAAATTTTGTCAGTATGTAACATTTTCTTTTTCAGGAAAAGTAGAAAAAACTTTTAGAAATCATAAAAAAACTGTGAATGGAAGGAATAGCCAAACCTAGTCATATTTTACATAGATGTGGATCCCTTGGGTAAACATAATGCAATTCTAACAGTTGGGAGAAAAAAATAAAAACATATCACTATATTGAGATCAATATATAATCAGAGAATAAAAGAACCAAACAAAACTTTCTATAAAAAATATTTTCAAAGGGACAGAGAATGCCAAGAAAAAGCTATCCTTGTTAAAAAAAAAAAACAGAACAGTACAGGGGCACCTGGGTGGCTCAGTTGGTTAAGCTTCTGCTTTCAGCTCAGGTTATGATCTCAGGGTCCTGGGATCCGCTCAGTGGGGAGCCTGCTTTTCCCTCTCTCTCTGCCCCTCCCTCCTCTTGTGCTCACTCAGTCTCTCTCTCTCAAATAAATCAATAAAATCTTAAAAAAATAGAACCGTACAGGAAAATAAGTACATATACAAAATCCAATTTCTAAAACTCAGTAAACACTTTGGATCCTTGAAAAATCAATAAACCAAAAGGTTAGGACAACTTAAAGACAACTGTGCTCAGGACTGCACTTATATAACTGATCAATTCAAGGAAAAATAATTCAAGGCAGTTGTGTGTGTGTATGTAGGGGGTATGTGTGTTTGAGGGAGAGAGAAACAGAGAGAGAACAGACAGGGCAAGACATTAAAAAAACCAAAAACTTTTCAACCATATCGGTGTTGCCTCCCGCCCCACTGTGCTACGAAGTGCTATAAAGACAGGTGCACATTGCTGAAGGAACAGAGAAAGAAGAATAGCTAATTGCGGCAGAGAAAGGCAGGGCCAAGGAGTATGCTAGCGTGGAGATATTACTTGGGCCAGGTTTTGCAGGTTAAGTTGGAGTTGCTTAGGCATAGTAAAAGCAGGGGACAGACAGGACACACAGCTAGGCACCTCAGGGAGAATGTGCAGGCTGTTTAGGAAGCTGTAACTGGCGTAGAGACTATGTGGGTTGGGCTGGGTATGGATGAAAATGGAAGATTAGGCTGGGGCCACATCATAGAAAGCCTTATACATCCTGTTGAGGGATCTATAGTTTATCTGTAGTGAAGTCACTGGGAGGTTTTAAGCAGGAGATGGAAACGAGCATAGTACTTTTAACTATGTATTAGAAAATTTTGGTCACAGTGTGGTGAATGGACTGAAGTGGAAAGAAGCTAGAGGCCAGAAGACATGACAGAAGGTCACTGCATCTGTCCAGGCAATAGAAGATGAAGATTAATAAGAGTGAAGACTCCCCGATCTATATCTTCATCTTTATTTCCAGAGAGTCCAGAAATCCATCTCTCAAGCATCAGTTTTGTATGTCCAACAGCTATGTAAGACTAAATCTGACAAATATTCATTGAGGTCTTAATATATGGGAGGTGCTTGGGAGTGAGGGTACATCAGTAAACAAAATGAACACTCCTGCTCTTGTGGAACTTACTTTCTAGCAGTTAGATCCAGACAACAAATTATACAGGTGGTGTGTTACATGTTGATGAGTGTTACTGGCAAAAAAAAGAGAGAGAGAGAGAGAGAGAAAGAAAGTAGGGTTAGAGGATCAGGAGCACATAGAAGGAAGGTGGTGGGAGAGGTCTGTAGCTTTGAAAAATTGGGAAGCCGGCTTTTAGGGAAAGAGTTGAAGGAGGAGAGGACTTAGCCATCTGAGACATGAAAGATTTCTTTTTTTCTTGCAGAGGCAAGAGGGACCTAACTGAAAGCATGCCTGGTGTGTCTGAGGCACAGCAAAGGCCAATAAGCCTGGACCCTGGTCCAGGAGATGGGATAAGATCAGAGAAGACAAAGAATCAGTCCATATAGGGCCTTGTAGGTCACTGTCAGACTTGGGCTTTTACTGGAGTGAAATGAGGAGCTGTTGGAGGGTGTTGAGCATGGGAGTGAATATATTTGAATGGAATCACCTTGACTGTGTGTGGAAGAAGACTGGTGGTGGCAGGGGAATGGGATAGGGTAAAAATGGAGAAGTGAGATCGGTTAGGAGGCTGCTGCAGTAGTCCAGGTGAGTGATGGCGGTGGTTTGGGCTAGAAAAGATAGTGTGCTAAGAGGTAGTTGAATTCTGGTTATATTTGAGACAGAGCTATGAGGATTTGCTAATGGATTTGGAGATGAGGTGTGTGAGAAAAAAGCAGTCATAAATACTCCAAATATTTTGGCTTTTGTAACAGAGAAAATGATTTTGCGAGTTACTGACATAGAGAAGCTGGTAGGTAGAGCAAGTTTGGCAGGAATGTGTGATGATCAGGGCAGGTAGTTCTGTTCATGTTTGAGATACTTTTTAGGCATCCAATTGGAGATGTTGAGTATGCAGTTATCCAACTGAGTTCTTGATTTAAGGAGAAAGGTCTGCACTAGAAATTT
Source organism: Neomonachus schauinslandi (assembly GCF_002201575.2). Taxonomy (NCBI): domain Eukaryota; kingdom Metazoa; phylum Chordata; class Mammalia; order Carnivora; family Phocidae; genus Neomonachus; species Neomonachus schauinslandi. The sequence goes on along the minus strand of NC_058414.1, from coordinate 72,981,457 downwards.
AAATTGGGAAGTTGTCTGCACATTGATGGTATGAAAAGCTATGAAATAGGATGAGACCACCAAGGAAAGGAGAATGCAGAGGAGGCCTGTGTGCCAGGGCACACCAAAGCTGGGAAGAAGAAGGCAAATGAGACAAACAGTCAGATGTCCTTCTGACACCTCATTTACTCCCATGAAAACTTGTTCTACCACTCCATATCCTATCTCAATGCCTAATATTTCTCACTTTTTCAGGGCATCATTCTTGACTCCTACCTATAGGTGTTTTAAATATGTCCATCTGCTTCCATTCCCACTGCCACCCATAGTTGAAGGCAGTGTCACTTCTTGCCTGGATTAGGACAACAGCTTCCTACCTGGTATTCCGACTCCATTCTTGCTCCTGATCATCCATTCCCCAATGTACTGAAGATATCTTTCTAAAATGACAATGTGATTATGTCACTTTGCTCTTTAAAAATAGTTCAACTCCTTAGCACAGCTTAAAAGCCATGCATGATTTGGCCTCTGCCTAACTCTCCAGCCTTGCCTCTTGCCATCGCCCCCCTAGAAATCTAGGCTCTAGCTACCCTGCCCTTCTTCAGGTTGCTGAAGCAAGCCATGTGCTCTCCTGTTCTGGGTCTCAGCACACATGGGTCCCTTTATGGAATACTCTTGTCCTCACCTTCACCTGGTTAACTTATTCTCTCCTCAAGTCTTATAATAGGTGATACTTCTTTCAGGAAGCCTTCTCTGATACCTCTCTCACCCTCTAGGAATGGATTAGAAACTGTTCCACATGCTCACATATCAGACCTGCCTTCTCTTTAATTAGACTTTATTATGTTGTGTTGTAATTTACTTATCTGTATCTCCCACTAGACTGAAAGATCCATTTTTAGCCCTCAGCATAGTGCCATTACATAGCACTTGGCAAGGATTTGTTGAAGAATGGGTAATGAAATGAATTAATAAAGAATGACCCTGAACAAAGACTCTGGCAGTACGGATATGATAGGGAAAAAAGACTAGCTTAGAAAGATATTAAAGAGAAAAAAATTATGTGACAATGATCCAACATGGATTTTGATCATAAGGGAAGACTAAGAAGTCAGGTATGTCTAAAAAATGTCTACCTTGGGTGTCATAAACAAAGGTAAGGTAAACAGGTAGAGAAAAGTTTTGGGGCAAAAAAAAAATAGTTCGGTTAATAACTCTGAGGTATCTGTTGGTCATTCAAGTGGAAGTGTCCATAAGGTAGTTAACAACATGGGCATGGTGCTCTAGAGCAGAGGGAGTTAGAGCAGTTGTAAACCACTGGCCCATCAGCGTAGTTGAAGTCATGGAGGTAAGTGAGATCACTATGTGCATGTTCAGTATGTAGAAAGAAGGAATTTAAACTTTAGTTGTAAAGTTCAAATCTAAACTTTAAATGTAAAAAGGAGAGTCTGGTATTTCAAAAGCAAGAAATTTCAAAAAGAAGGAGCAATATGCATGGTGTCAAATCTCACAGAGGGGTCAAGTGGGATAAAAACAAAATTGTCCATCGGATTTGGCAATGAGGAGGTTGCTGGTTATTAGAGTGAAGGCATCTTCTTGGTAGTTGGGAACAGACTGCTTGAGCGTAATGAATTAAAGAATGAATGAGAGTAGAGACAATGAGTAAGAAATTATTTTCAAGAATTCTAAATTTATTTAAAGGGTAAGGCAGAAGCAGGAGTGAATACTTAAGGTAATTGTATCAGAATATCTGCATATGTGCTTTTTTGCTTGAAGCAGCATTGAGTAAGGACTGAATGAAAAAAGTGAGGGAGATTTTAAAAGATGGGAGGGATTGGTGGGGAGGGAAAAATGGAGCAAGGTGCTCCAAGATGTCGGGGAAGAATGGAATCAAGACCATAGGTTGAAGAGACTATTTTATCATTTGAGACAAAAAGGAGGGAGGTAAAAACAGGTGACATGGAAACTATCTGGGCTTCTGTTTATTCTCTAAACTATAAAGGGAGATATTATATGGAGAATAAAGGAAGTCAAAGAGATTTCAATAGCTTAAGAAAATGGTAAAAGTTTGGAATCATTGTGGGAATGAGGAAAATGAGAAATGACCAAAACAAAAGTTTGCTTGAGGTGATACTCATCCTAATACACAATGCTGATTCCAATGGAGTGTCCAAGCAGTCAGCAAGGTAGATTTGGGAATTAAATGGTTCCATAATCATGACCTTGGTAGTGAATTCCTTGTAATGTTTATATAACTCATCAGATCTATGGACCTTTATTAAAGGGCAATGCCAACATTTGATTATTTTTATTTCAAAACAAATTTTATTGAAATCTGCAAGGAATAATTTCAGGGAAAAGAAAAACATACTGAAATAGTTACTCTGCTCTCTTTTCAATAAAACCAATAATCTGAAGATGTTAAAGAAACGAATCAGATATAATGATCATCTAACTCTGAAAATTAAAACCCACTTAGGAATTGTGAGGGAGGCCTGATCCTAAATACCAGTCTAGTTATTCATTCAGAATCTTTAATAACATTTGGAAAGTAATTAATCAACTTATGACATAGACTCAAGGGCTGTCACCTTTCATTGCTGTTAATGAAACTGTCTGGGGTTTTATTTGCACTCTTCTGGTTCTTTTTTGTAAGTTCTTTGAAGAGCAGAAGTATGTTTAAAATCATTGATTTCTGATGTATAGATTTCAATAAACAATCCAAATATGTGTTAGTAAAACTGAAATAAAATTTAGAAGTATCTTAATTTTGACATGACAGAAAGTGAATTTCTGAAAAATCTAAAATGTGTATTCATTTCTGTTAGTAACACACTTTTTTTCGGTCAACAAACTTTACTTTGGCTGCTTCTTTATATAATTCAATAGAACTTAAAATATATATTGTACTATTTTATACTTAATAAAAAAACCCAGCTAGGGTATTAATATTTTAAGCCCAAGGTTTGTGCAGGCCCTAAATGATTCTATTTGCTTGCTGTCTTTATCTTAACTAGACAGTGGTCAGACCATGAGCAAACCTTGGACAGTGTAGCAGGAGCTGAAGGGATTCTGCCTGAATGTGAGGCCAGAGTCAGGTAACAGCTGCCCATCTAAGACTCTCAGAGGAACAAAAAGACAGAAAGTGAAGACAGAGCCTGATATAAGTTTTCCTCAAGTTTAGACCACTGTCTGAGTTTGTGTTTAGAACATAAATGTAATTACTACACATACTCCAGCATGAACTCTGTATAATCAAAGCCCAAAGAAATAATCTCAAGAAAATACCTGAAAGAGCATATATATATATATATATATATATATATATATATATAGCCACAGCAGTGGTATTCCAATGGAGAATAGTTATGGATATAGTTTTCAGGGCTGTAACTTTTGATCCCAACAGTAATTGATGCATTATAATGAGCTGATGTACTAGAAATTTCTAGTTAAGAACACGGTGTAAAAAATTTGTAGGGGCGCCTGGGTGGCTCATATGGTTAAGCATCTGCCTTTGGCTCAGGTCATGATCCCCAGGTCCTGGGATTGAGCCCCATGTTGAGCCCCACGTCGGGCCCCCAGCTCAGTGGGGAGTCTGCTCCTCCCTCTCCTCTGCCTCTCCCCCTGCTTGTACTCTCTCTCTCTCTCAAATGAATAAATAAAATCTTTTAAAAAAATTTGTAAGTTTTCTTGGTTTTTCTTTTAATACTATGAATTCTTCTAAGAATATAGAATTTCATTTGTAGTGTTTGCGAGTAGGTAATAGAATGCTTAGAGTATGCCTTGAACACTCAGAATAAAAGTTCCCTCTGCTTCCTGCTACATAATGCTGCTATTCTTACTGGTATCTGAGGGTAGAATAGACTAAGAGGCCTGATCTAGGACTGGGCAGATGATAGCCTTGCTTCTCCCAGAATCAAACCATGTGACAAAGTAAGTTCAGACTTTGTTTACCTATCACATGCTCCACCATTTTCCAGTGAGTGTCCCTTGATTCCCCGCTCAGTTTTGACCAGTCTTTTTCCTATTTGGAAGGCAGCAGCCTGATTCCTAATTGTGATACTCTCTTCACTACTTGCAATGCACCCAAGCCCATGACCCTTCCGCGTATCCACCCACTTCTCCCCTCCTGTAACCTCACTGATCTAACACCCCATTAAAACTTCTAAGTCTTCTCCTTCGTTATCTATTTTCTCTATTTGTGGCATGAGAGTTATCACAAAAACCTTCTTAAATTGAACTACAGATTTTCAAATGTATAAATACAAAGGCATTTGGCTGCTTATTTATCAAATTATGAGAACTTTTAATTAGAGCTTTAAAAATCATCTAAATTTGAATATGCACATATTGATATATGATTATTACTGACGGTTTGATCAACTATCGACAAAAAAATTAAGCATGTCAAAACTATATAAATAAGGTATTTCTTATACAGTGCTATCATAATTAAATTTCAAAACAAGTTTAATGATGGTATATGTATTTAGTAGACCCTCAGGCTCACCTCAAAGAACCTCTATTTAAAGACCATAATAACACGATTTTCCTTTTTCTCCCCATCAAGATATAAGAAATCACCAAATTCTGTCACCCTAACGTCATATAGAAACACCACCTTTTTGATCAGGAAAGGTTTTCTGAGGACAAAATGTGGGGAGTAGTTAGAAATACACAACAAGGGGCGCCTGGGTGGCTCAGTCGTTAAGCGTCTGCCTTCGGCTCAGGTCATGATCCCAGGGTCCTGGGATCGAGCCCCGCGTCGGGCTCCCTGCTCCGCGGGAAGCCTGCTTCTCCCTCTCCCACTCCCCCTGCTTGTGTTCCCTCTCTCACTGTCTCTCTCTCTCCCTCTCTGTCAAAATAAATAAATAAAATCTTAAAAAAAAAAAAAAAAGGACAACTTAAAAAAAATAAAAGAAATACACAACAAGGTATCAAGAAAGATCTCAATGCCCATGTTTCATTTCAATGCCTTCTTCTAAATTCTTTCTTTTAGAGAAAAGGAGTTGCTGTCTCCATAGACGTCAGTACTTTAATCATGTGCATTTCAATGGAACCTAAAGCTACATATTTGTGCTGAGTCCATATGGGAAGTCTAGTCACCAGAAAATACACACTCATAAACAGGAAGTCTAACTACAATAAGAAGGTGTTTTTCTCCACACAATAGAGTTCAAAGATGTGTCACCTATGTAATCTGGAGCAAAACCCAATGCCCCCATTATTGTTGAGTATCCCTCTCTTCCCTCCTACATTATGGCAACTTATGATTATAGCATTATGTTTTCTAAGCCTGTTTGAACTTGCTTGTAGATACAAACGACCTGCCCTTTTCTGTGCATAGCTTTCAATCAGTAAGCATGTCAAGGTGGGAGGAAGAATGGCAGGAACAGTAAGAGGGAAAAAAATCAATTTTCAGAAGGCATATGGTAACAACTGAATATTTAATCTAATTAGCCTAGAAATGCCTCCCTATTTTCAGCACTCTTTGCAAGGCAGTTCTTTTATGGTACAGAATGAATTTCAATAAATGTCATATATTTAGTTTGATGGCTTATTTTTAAAATTTGTCGAACCAGGTCACTGACTCAGAATATATTCATTCTGAGACATGACAGATGGATACTGCTATTGAATAGAAAGACTGACATTAGCTGGAAGGTTCTGGGCAGAAGAAAAAGTCATTTAACATTCAACAAAACATTTACTGAGTACCTACTGTGTGTTAGGATAAAATGATAAATATTTGGACTTTATCTTTTTTTTATAATAGAAAAAGGAGTGGTGCCAAAATAATTTCCTTGGGGTTAGTAAGGATTACAACTAAATACTACTTGGTCTTTAAAAGTACTTACATTTTTCACATTGCATCAGAAAACTGCATTAGCACTCATTCAAATATTCATTCTGTTATGGTTGTGAGATTTTAGACCTAATTCAGATTTTTGAAGATGCTGTTTACTGACCCTTAGCAAAAACCAACTTCCTATTCTGGAACAAAAAGGCCTTACATGGCTTCAAAGATTTCTTCGACATCAAAGAGCTTAGAGAGACATACAGTTTATGGGTAATGATTCAGGATTTAGTGAATCAAAAACACATGGATTAAATTTCCTTTAAAAGACCCCTAGGTTTAAATTTTAAGAGCTAAAATGTTGGTCTAAACACACATTGGTCTCAAGAAAAGCCAAAACTTATTTTTAAAGATAGTTTGAATTGTCTTGTGGACCCAAAACTTGGCTGGATTTTCCTTTCTCACATGATTAGACTTCAAAGGAGACAACCTGCCTTCTGTTAAACAAATTTACCCCACTTCTTTCTTTGCCTTGTGAAGACTACATTACAGCAGACCCTTCAACAACATGGTTGGAACGGCATGGATCCACCTATATACAGTACAGTACTGTAAATGCATTTTCTCTTCCTTATTATTTTCTTAACATTTTTTCACTTTACTGTAAGAATACAGTCTATAATACATGTAACATAATATGCGTTAACTGCCTGTTTGTTATTGGTAAGATTTCCAGTCAACAGTAGGCTACTAGTAGTTAAGTTTTGGGGGAGTCAAAAGTTATATGCAGATTTTTGACTGGGCAGGGGGTCAGTGCCCCTAGACCCCATGTTGTTCAAGGGTCAACTGTATTTCAAAGGTCTCCAGCTTTGAATGTTCTTCTTGATATTTTCAATAAAATATTAAAATTCAAAATATCCCATGATCTTATGGAACAATGGCAGTACTTTTCAGTTCCTTCAAGTCAATTCTTTTTTCTTACATACAACTTCAAAACTGGACTGAGATTTTAGATCCAACTATCGGGGAACATGGGATCACTTCAAAACAGGAAAAAGCCACTGATATTAATATGTGCACTGTTTCATGGTATATTATCATATTTGCATTTAAAATAGCAGGAAGAAATACAGTACATAATCTTCTGTTCTAACACAATGGCCTTCCAGAAGGCCACTAGCCTGGGCATTTCACTGAGTTTTTAGGATTAAAGGAAACAAGTTAGTGCACAACCTGTGAGCTTTCATTCCTTTGGAAAAATAGTTTGCCATACTGATCTGATGGCTTCTAAAGGGCACTTGAAACCAATGCTGTACACGTTCTGAATTTCAATGGTACAGAAATAACAACTAGTGAAGTTCAGGCAGATCTAAAACAAACAAAACAAAACAAAAGCACCAGTATTCCAAAGAGGGAGTTTATCCTGAATGAGAACTTGGAAATGAAATCTATGCATAAAGTTACGATGAATTGAGGTTTCAGAAAGTGATTGTTTCACGTTAAGAATGAAAAAAGTAGGGCGCCTGGGTGGCTCAGTTGGTTAAGCGACTGCCTTCGGCTCAGGTCATGATCCTGGAGTCCCGGGATCGAGTCCCACATCGGGCTCCCTGCTCAGCGGGGAGTCTGCTTCTCCCTCTGACCCTCCCCCCTCTCATGGTCTCTCTCTCTCTCTCATTCTCTCTCTCAAATAAATAAATAAAATCTAAAAAAAAAAGAAAAAGTAGATTACACTGTAGTTCACAAATATACATAGCTGATAGAAAGTATATTGGTTGATGAATTTAGAAAAACAAGTATGTCCCAATGGGTGATGAATTATATAATATCTTTTTTTTTTTAATTGCTAAGCTAATTTTCTAGAGGGAGGAAAAATCTGAGAACTCTAGAAGATAAAATACATGGCAGAAGTGGCTCTGGGACTCTTTGGCCATGCATGCTGCTGAATTTAACAACACCTGAAGGTGACACAGGGGACCAATTGGCAGGTATAGTCATGGCTAAGGATTGCAAACAGGACCACCAGAAGCCAAATCTGGCACACAGATTTTTGTCTCTCCATCCTGCACAGTTTTAAAGATGCTGAGTCAACATTTTAAAGCAGAGAGGTTTCTAGCTTCTGAAAATTTGATAGACACTACCACAGGGGCCCATGCCACATACTGTGCTTCATGGCAACTCTGGTGATGCCAAATGCTGGCTGCCTCCCGTTAGGTGGGCCTTTTTCTTTTTAAATTTTATTTTGTTATGTTAGTCACCATACATCATTAGTTTTTGATGTAGCGATCCACGATTCATTGTTTTCATATAACACCCAGTGCTCCATGCAGTACGTGCCCTCCTTAATACCCATCACCGGGCTAACCCATCCCCCCACCTCCCTCCTCTCCAAAACCCTCAGTTTGTTTCTTGGAGTCCATATTCTCTCATGGTTTGTCTCCCCCTCTGATTTTCCCACCTTCATATTTCCCTTCCTTCTCCTAATGTCCTCCGTGCTATTCCTTATGTTCCAGAAATAAGTGAAACCATATGATAATTGACTTTCTCTGCTTGCCTTATTTCACTTAGCATAATCTCTTCCAGTCCCATCCATGTTGATGTAAAAGTTGGGTATTCATCCTTTCTGATGGCTGAGTAATATTACATTGTATATATGGACCACATCTTTATCCATTCATCTGTTGAAGGGCATCTCGGCTCTTTCCACAGTTTGGCTATTGCAGACATTGCTGCTATGAACATTTGGGTGTATATGGCCCTTCTCTTCACTACATCTGTGTCTTTGGGGTAAATACCCAGTAGCGCAATTGCTGGGTAGCTCTATTTTTAATTTTTTGAGGCACCTCCACACTGTTTTCCAAAGTGGCTATACCAACTTGCATTCCCACCAACAGTGTAAGAGGGTTCAGGTGGGGCTTTTTCTAAGCAGGCTATTGGTCCTTAGTGAGATGGTTGGTTTCATTCATTTAGGTTACCTGTTGCAAATCTTTTTTTTCCGCTTTTTTTTTTTTTCTTAATAATCTCTGTGGTCCATGGAGGGCTCAAACTCACAACCCTGAGATTGAGTTGCATGTTCTACTGACTGAGCCAGCCAGGCGCCCCCTCTTGGGCGTCCCCCCCCCCCCCCCCGTTTGCAAATCTTGATACAGGACATAGGCAGGGCATAAAGGGGCAGAAGAAAAGAGGAAGAAAATCCAACAGAGTGGTTTGACATTGGAAAGGGAAAAGAAAGGAGAGAGAGAAGAAATAAAGAAGTGCACAGCAAACACAGGCTGCATATATAGACAGCAACTGTCTCCTTTGCTGTCTCCAGATTCTTACTATGGAAGGAATCGGAGACAAAGGCTATGGGTATTACTCTCAACAGAGTAATTCTCTAGTACCAAACACATATGATGCTCAACATACAGTTCTTAGCTATTTTTGGTGAGGCAAATGTGGGCCAGGCTCACAGTGTAGAAAATAAGGAAAACTGAATGGAGCAATAACCTTGATCAAGGATGGCATGCGGACATGGGACCAGGTGAATGCAGAAAAATACCATGGTTTTGCTTCTTCTATATACCATAAACCAAGGGATGTGGGTCACTCCTTCATTGTCACCTTTGAGACTGCAGTAAACTATGGCAGGCACTGTCCAGGAACTTCCCATAAAAAATCAGGGACTCCAAGTAGAGCTGTGCAGGCTGTGCACTGCACAATTCCAGAGACAACAAAATAAGAATGGCTCTCCTGAGGATGCGAAGTAGAAGTCCTGCTCCAGATATCCACACAGCTCATTCTCTTATGTCCTTCAGGTTCTAGTTCAAAGGCCACTTTAAAAGTGAAGCCTTCTCTGACTCTACTACTGAATTTTTCAGTTACCACTCCACCCTCTCTTATCCTTGAAGGTCCTCACTTTGCTTCCTTGCAGCTCTTACCACCACTCACAAACACACCTTTTTATTTATGTATTTTATTTATTGTTTGCCCTCCTCAATATAGAACAGAGCATCATAATGTTAGAGATCTTAGTCTGTTTTATTCTCTACTGCTTTGCCAGAGTCTAGAATTATGGCTTGTAGGTGCTCAATAAATTTAGCTGAATGACTCCTGAATGACTAAATCCTCAGTCATATTCTTAAGAGTATAGGAACCTGACTTTCCCTAGAACTTGTGATTCTCTGACCACATTTCATAACTGCCCTGATCATATTCATAAAAATACTTTGTTGTATTAGAAGAAATGTATTTTCTTTTTTTAAAAAAGATCTTTATTCATTTTATTTGAGAGAGAGAGGGAGAGTGCACGTGAGCACAAGTTGGGGGAGGAGCAGAGGGAAAGGGAGAAGCAGACTCCCCGTTGAGCAGGGAGCCTGACGTGGGGCTTGATCCCAGGACTCCAGGATCATGACCTGAACCGAAGGTAGATGCTTAACTGACTGAGCCACCCAGGTGCACCAGAAGAAATATTTTCTTTTTTTTTTTTTTTGAAGATTTTATTTATTCATTTGAGACACAGAGGTACAGAGAGAGCGCGAGTGAGCATGAGCTGGGGGAGAGACAGAGGGAGAGGGAGAAGCAGGCTCCCTGCTGAGCCAGTAGCCCGATGTGGAGCTCGATCCCAGGACCCTGGGATCATGACTCGAGCCGAAGGCAGACGCTCAACCATCTGAGCCACCCAGGCACCCCAGAAGAAATACATTTTCAAATTCTATGGATCATTATATAATTTATATGACCCATAGGCTTTTTTTTTTAAAAGATTTTATTTATTTTTAAGTAATCTCTATACCCAATGTGGAGTTGGAACTTACAAACCCAAGATCAAAAGTCACATGCTCTACCCACGAACCCTGCCAAGAGCCTCTATATGGCCCATGAATTCTATGGGCCCTGTAGCTACACAACTTATTACAGAAATTAAAAACAATATGCATAACCTGCATAAATGTACTTGGGCAAATTTACACAATCATAGAAGAAATATGTATACCTGGATATGCAATTAGTTAACTTTTTTTTTCCACTGAGCTCACACCTCCTGCTACAAATGCCACACATGTGATTTTTCTCTCAATTACATTTTACAGCTTATAAAAACACTTTCTTCATTTTGTCTCTTGAAAAACAAAGGATCTGTAGTAAGATTTTACTGGATGTTTTTATTGAAACAAATCCCAAGGGGAATATACTAAACTGTTAAACACAGCTGAAGAGATATCTGAGAATGGGCTTTCTGATAGTAGGATAGATTACAAAATTACTCACAGCTCTTAATCTGATAACAGGAGCAGAATGCCTCACACATTTGAATGAAGGCTTTTTCTGGTATGCTTTACTACAAAAAGAGAAAGAACAAAAAAGAGAACTGGAGAAACAGAAGGTGAGAAAAACTCTAGAGACTAGAAATGTTACAATCATCATTATCACTAACCTATGGATCCCAAACTATGCTTCAGCAGAAAATGCTTCAAATAGTTAACCTTTATTGATGGCTGGGCAGAGGTGCTGTCCAGACAGCATGGAGGCTAGGCTCAAACACAGTTCCTTACCTATAGGCAGGAAAGGTTATAATATTGATATCAGCCTTGTCTATTTTGTAAGGTTTTTGTAGTATCAGAAAGAGGATATGCTCAGAAACAGCTTGAAAATTTTAACAGGTCTTTAAGTTCCAATCTTTAGATTAAAAAAAAATTTCTATTATTTAAATGGGATGATTTCTAATGTTGTCCTTTTCATGTTATGTCCCCTTAATAATTATGGATCTTGGTTCTATTTTATATGTGTTATTTATCTGAATATCTAGATTGTAAACCCTTCAAGGGCAGAGATTTCATTTCTCCCTTTTTAAAAAATATTTCTCTAGTACCAAACACATATGATGCTCAACATACAGTTCTTAGCTATTTTTGGTGAGGCAAATGTGAGCTTGGCAGCAACTCAGTGCCAGTTAAGAAAAGAGAATCAAAGTGATCCTGAATTGACATTAGTATATTTACCATTCATTACTAAGAGGTTACTATTTCTTTTGCATCGGGCAAAGCCCATGATAAAACTGCCCTGAGGGCTCTGTGTCAAAGACACCAGTTTCAACATACTAGTTGTTGTTGTCATCACCTTAAGACAAATTTTTAAAATGTTGAGATTACAGTGGGACATGTCAAAAAAAAAAAAAGAAAATGTATTTCTTCTGGGGCACCTGGGTGGCTCAGTCAGTTAAGCATCTACCTGGTAAAGGAGGTTAATTTCCTGGTACCTGAGTTTCTTCATATTTTCTTCCCTTAAAGCAGCACAGTTAGGAAATTTGGGATCCCATTAACAAGCACAGCAGCCCGAGGAAAATATTAGGGATGATGGGGAAAAGAAAGCATAGCTGGCTCTGGTGAGCCTAATGACAGTGAAGAAGAAACCATGAAATTAGAGTGGAAAAATGGGGGCACAGAAGGGTTTGGAAGCAACTCTGACCCAACAAAGGGGAAGGGATGAAGAGGAAGGGGCAGAAAGATGGGAAGTGCTCTGAATGTGTACGTGTATGGAGTCCTTTACTTTTCATGGGTGTGTCACCATAGGCACTGGTGTAGTTACCTAGAGAAAGTTGTGTGTCTTGAAAGGAATAGCCCTTTTGAGTTATCCACTTTATTCTGAGATGACCACATTTGAGAAAATGTTTATTTGAGGCTATTATATAGATTTGTAAAAGGAAAATTAGACTGTTATTTTGAATTATTATTTTTTTAACCAACAACTAAGAAAATTGATTTGAAATGTATTTCTTAGTTTAACTCACCTTAAGACAAATTTTTAAAATGTTGAGATTACAGTGGGACATATGCTTGTACAGTCTTAAGGAATTTATAAGATAAGTGTATTTCTCCTGCTTAGAAAAGTGTCATTTTCTTTTTATTGTAGTTTTAAAAGTCACGAAAATATTATCAGCTTTCATATTGACCTGCTGTGGTTAATCTTGTATATCTTTATCATTCAGATAAACCTCATCCATTAATTCTGAAGGCATGGAGTGCACATCTAATGTTAACCCTTACTGTGATGTATTAAGAACAAAGCAATCTTTGAAAACGTAGTACTCAGCAGATCATCTTCTATATGCTATAAAGTCCATCATGTTAAAATCAAAATATATTTAGGTTAATAATTATAGGCTTATGCACAGTCAAGTTTGAAACCTGAACAGATTCTCTAAAACAACAGCATATTTTATAGGCACTCACACACATTTTTGGTACTACAAAAATTTCTTAGGGGTAATGTGTTACTGGTATTATTCAGCTGTTCAAAAAGAATGAACATTGACTACACACAGACTTGCAGTGTATGATTGGAACCACAGCACCTCACTTCTGTTCTATTATGGAAGTTTACATGTGAAAACAAAGCCCAAAAAGCTTAGAAATAGAAAGGAAAGCTATGTACATGTAAATAATCTAAGCACCACTTAACAGTTTACATAAAAACACAATTTATGTCCCAGTAGCACAGAGAAACATGATGTACAACATTTTCAGATCATCTTCATGCAGAAAAAATGCATTAGTCAGCTATAATAGTTTAGCTATAAAGGAAAATGTTTTTCTGGATCCATTTGCATGGCAATGTCCATGTGTCTGGCTGATGAAAACGACAGAAAAAACCACCCAACTCTACAAAATGTGAACAGTGTTCTTAAAATTCAGGAGAGGGTCCATATAGTCTATATTCTCTCTAATGTCAGTTTTTACAACCTCTCATATTCATTGACCATCTTAACTTGGCGATTATAGTATCCTGATTATTTTGCCTAAGAGAGCTGACAATATTTCATTCTGCCCCAGAGCTCCTCTGAACGTAAAACTGTGATAAGGTAAAATATACTGGGCAACTATTCATGCATGAGCCACTGGAAATCTCTCCAAAGGCCAAATTAGTAAATGGCTCTTTTAAAACATAAAAGATATGAAATGGCAAACCATACTTTAGAGTAAATCCTGTATTGGCAAAGGTCGGTGAAAATACTTTCATTGGTGCTTAAATTATTGGGTCAATACTAGTACTAGCTAGACTGCCCGACCTCTGGTTATAATCTAGTTCACCTAATAAGATAGATGTCCTCCACGCAGCCCCAGCAAAGAGATAAGGTAAGATTGAAAATGATGGATCACAAGCCCTGTGTATTTGCCAGAAATGTAGAATTCAGACCTTCACAAAAACACCTGCCCCTTGGAAAGATCCTCACGTATTATAGATAAAGCAGGGCTGGGAACAAGGAAACCCACTCGGCTCGAATCTTGCCTGCCGCATCACCCTGGGACAGGGTGACCAAATCCCTTTTCTAAGGGCTGAGTCAGATCACAGTCTTGAAACTTGCCCGGCCATAACAGTCATACATCACCCCTTACTCCAACGCCCCTCTCTCTCCTGAGTCATACAGGTGGCCGTCAGAAGCAAACCCCTACAACGAAAAGCCCCAGTGTAGTTTACACCTCTCCCCGGCCACATCCCTTCAGTTTCTGAAGCCCTTAACTCGCCCACCCTCCCTGGTCTTGCCCTCTGGAACAGCTCTCAGGTCTCTCAGGGGAACAAAGAGCAGAACGCTGGGGCCGAAGGGTGGGGTGCGGGGTCCGAAGCGAGCTGTAGCTTTACCTTGCGGTGTCCGAGAACCGCGGAGAAGTCAGTCGCGCAGAGACCACCCGCGTGCTCCGCGCCTCGCCGCCGCAAGTCAGCTATCGCCCCGCATCTGGCTTGCGCCCTCCGCTGGGTTCAGCATCTGGTCACAAAGCGCTAGGGGAGCTCCGGGCGGCGAAAGCGTCCGGGTCACCTGCAGCGGGGCCGAGCCGAGTGCCGGGTCCGTCAGCCGGCCGCGCTCCCTCCGCCCCTTCTCACCCGCGCGCTACCCGGCGGGTGACTCAGCCGGGCATCGGCGCGCGCGGCCCGTGGCCGCCCCGGGCGCGTCCAGGCGGGAAGCACGGCCGGGCGACCCGACCGAGGCGCTCGCCCGCCTGCCCGCCTGCCCGCCCCAGCACGTGTCCGTCTGTCTCGCGCGGGGTCGTCAGCCTCGCCCGCCGGTCCTAGGACCGCTGAGGTGGGGACTGGCACCAAAGGGGGAAATCGGCCCCCGCCCTTCCTGCCGCCCGCGCGCCGCGCCAGTCCCCGCGGGGGTCGCGTTTCCTCCCGCCCCTCCCTGCCCCTCCCCTGCCCCGGCCAAGGTGAAACTTTCTAGGTGGAGAAGTTTTCTCGTCCTGTCTGCGCGCTCTCAACTCCCCCAGCCCGGGCAGTTTGAAGTGAGCACAGCTGGGGATAAGCGAGTCCGAGTCTCCCCCTCCTGGCGCTCGCGCGGCGAGCGTCAGGAGACGCGCAGAACGCCAGGGGCGCCCACTCCGCGCCCACTCCGCGCACCCCCGCGCGCTGCCGGCGGGAAAAGCGCGACGTCCAGTTCCCAGTCTCTCCCACGGCTCCGTTAGCCGCTGGGCACCGAGCGGGCTAGAGAGTTGGACACCACAGAGACGAGGAATTCATTGTCAGAGACGGAGGTAGGAGTGGATGGAGAATTGTCCCAATGATTTCATTATGCAACGATTATCCCCTACTATAAGATTTCTGGAAGGAAGAACAACACAGGAGGTTAGCCCTGAGGAAACTTCAGCTTCTTTCACCTTTTTTTTTTTTTTTTGATAGCAGGAAACAGGCTGATTAAATAACTAGGCAAACAGCAATGAACAAGCAAAACAGAACAAAAATTTAATTCTTGAATGTTGAAATCCTATGATTAAAAATAAAAGGTTGTGGGAGCCTAGTGAATTGTATTGGGATTGTGTTAGGATAACTTTTTTATACTTCGCATGTCTTTCAAAATTGACATTAACTTTCGAGAGAAAATAAACCCTCAAAGGTAACAGAATCTAAGGAACAGCATTGCCTGTTGGGTCTTAGCATTCTCCTTTCTGACTTGCATAAGGGCTTGTCAGACAATGGTATCTTATTGAGTCATGGGACAAAACAACATTTACTGTGCAGGTTCAGGAATTATTTACTACAGAATGAAAAATAGAAAAGTATAATAAGAATAGTTGTCCTTTTCCTGAGAGCTTACTATGTGTCAGGCACTTTCTCAGGGACTACACAGAGCAATTTCAATCCTCAAAAGTGATTACCTCATGATTCCCCAATTTTATGGGAAAGGAACTTTCCTATTACATAATACTAGAGCTCTGCATTGAACTATTTTGCAGATGAGGAACCTGAGTGCCTAAGAGTTCCTAAGAGCATCACACAGCTGGTTGGTAAAAGAGGTGAGGTTAGAACCCAGCTCTCAAATCCCAGTCAGGTGTTCTTCATACCATGCCAAAAGGCCGAAGCCTAGCAAGGCTAAATAAACAACGCAGCCCTACTGAAGTTTCCTGATATCACATGGCATAATTTAACAATGGCTATGGTTATTGGTTATCTAACCATATTGGTTACATGGTTATTAAATGCTGATTTATAGGTTGAACCGCACTGGTCCTATTTATGGACAGATCAGTTACAGATTTGGGGTTCAGTACCAACTTCCAATTAAAGGTGAATAAACTAATGAATTCACACACACACTCACATTCACACATACAATTAACCATAGTTGTCCAGAGGAATGACTAGAGTGCTGTTTCTGTTTCCTGGTTTCCATAGCAATATGTTAACTGGATATTTAGATTGCATTATATAGTTGCCTTAACAGGTTTTCTGAGTTTGTGTGCCATGATAAAAACATAAAAGAAAAAAACTTACAATTAAAGTAGTAGAAAGACCCAGTAAGCCAGTAACACTGGAAAGTAGATTATAAATCCAAATAATGTATTATGTATTTTCAGCACTGAAGTTTCTAGTTTCTAGTTTCTGACAAATTTCAATCCAATTTTGAAACTGTATTAAAAATTGTCATTTTGATTTATTAACCATGAGTAAAGAGATAACATTTTATAAAAATAACGTAACTAGGAATAGCATAATAAAAGTGTCTGAGTGTGTGAATATCAAATAATGAGTTTTTACATACTATAAAGATAGGTTTGATCAGGGAAAGGGTGAGACATCATTTCACATATTTGGAAATGGATAGAGGCAGACACTTTAAAAAGGCAATAGGAGTTCTACAGTTTAGTTTTGGTTTTGTGGCCAACTTTAATTGTTACTGTTCAACTTTCCTTGGGTCATGGCATGGTTGACACACTGTATGATGAAGTTCTTTTGGTATTTTCCTAACCAAACCAAACTTCTGTGGCCCACACTGTTGGCTGGCTAAGCCAGCACCTGTTGTCAACCAAATATTCCTTTGCCTGCCTCCACTCTTGGGGCTAGAGAAGAGAAATACTTGCTTTCCCAGACTCCTTTGCAGCCAAACATGGCCCTGTGATGTCATTCTGGCAATAAAGTTAAGCTAAAGTCTGTTGGGGACTTCTGGGAAAGAGTTTAGTTTCCTGATTAAAGAGATCTAAGCTGGTACCACACCTTCCTACTTCCTGCTTTCTTGATTTCATATATAATGCCCAGCAGAGAGCTAGCCATCTTGTGACCATGAGGAGAGAAGTTGGATCTGACGTTGCTGAGCTACAGCACCAACGCCAGTAGACCTCTGCTTCCAGATGTCTTATTTTGTGAAAAAATACTTGTTCCAGACACTGTTAGCCAGGATTTCTGTTACCTGCAGCCCAAAGCATTCAAAACTGATATACCCCTCAAATGGGGAGCAAGACATCTCCAAGACTGAGTTTAGAATAGTGGTTAAGAGTGTGCTTTTAGGGGGTGCCTGGCTGGCTCAGTTGATAGAGCATGTGACTCTTGATCTCGGAGTCATGAGTTCGAGTGGAGCCTACTTAAATAATAGGAAAGAAAGAAAAAAAAGTGTGGATTTTAGAACCAGACAGCTGTGATTTCAATCCTGGGTCTGCTGCTTGCTAGCTGTGTAACTATGGGCTGGTGGCTTAAACTGTGCCTTATCTGCAAAATGAGGATAATAATAGGGTTACTGTGAGGATGAAATGAGGAGCTATAAGTAAAGTACATGGAACAGTGTCTGGTGAAATATAAGTGCTCAAAAGGCATGAGCTATTCTTACCACATATTTGTGGATAACACAGTACTAAGCTGTAAGCAGAACCCCATCCCTTAACCCTGAGATAGGCCTAATGGTAACCATGGTCAAGACAGAGGAAGGGGGTGGTGTCCTGCTCTAAATATGTCACATCCTTTCTGCTCTCCCTTTAAAATGTTAAAATTTGGATCTTAAAAGGTACTTTTTAAGTTTATTCACTGGTATTATATTTGAAACAAAAATGAAAGCGATCTTCGTAGAACAGGGGCTTCATGCTGGCAAACGGTGGAGGGCAGGAATCACAAACATACAAAAGGCCCAGAGAATATTTTGTAATAATTTGAATTGTGGTAGACAGAACATACATTCTGCAGTTTGCCATCATCTTACCATCTTCTCTTGTAATGCATCCAGCCTACCTCTGATCTTGATGTCACTTTCTCCTGTAGGCATTAGGATTTGTGACTCCTGTTTTAGAGTATTAATTCTTGGATTCACTCTCTCTGCTCTCCCTCCTTCCCCAGCCCCATTGCCCCTATTATTGTGCCTATGGAAAATGTCTCCACAAAAGGACAAAAAATTCAGGTGACAGTTCTTCAACTCATTTTTGTGGGCAAATACAATTTGGGGATGTAGGACTCCTCTTACGTTTTTAGAGATACCTCTAAATATTCATTACAATAGAATGTATAATAGAATTTTGAATATTCTGAAAACTCACATGGAAAACCACAACAGAACAAAACAAAAATAAAAACATGATTTTTTCTTCTTAACATCTTCAGTAACAATCTTCTGTAAAATTAATAATAGGGAACACACTTTGGGAAACCTTGCCTTAAAGAAAGGAAAGCCAGATATGAAGAGTTAGAACAGGGCACTTTCAAAATTAACTGCTTTTGTGTTAATTTGGTCATTTATTTGTGGCTGGGCTCTCTAAAAATAAAACATGTGATGTTATCTAAGAATATGACTAAGCATATTCAATATTGAGGACAAGTACATGACTGCTAGGCTCTTGAAGCTATAAGTAGCATGATTTTACTCAGAAGCCTATGAAACTGGACGCAGAAAAACTAAAAAAAATTGCCATCTCCAACAGGGTGCTGCAGTTTCATTAGTGATTTGGCTCATTTTCACATCCAGCTTATTGCCCCTCTCTCCTAAAATCAGGCAAAGGCATAATGTATTTAGCTCTCCTTTGTTAAATATCTACCATGTATCATCATCAGTCATCTGTTTGAGTTCCACTTATGTTCTCATAACAAAACTCCAGGATAGGAATCATCCTTCTCAGATTACATCCAGGGAAATGAGGCTCAGAGAGATCAAGTAACTTATCCAGGGTCATACCACGACCTAAGTCTATCTCTTTGCAGAACTCTTGCACTTCCCATTGCAACTATTATAAATTGTTCCTGGTCCTCTGGTGAATGATGTAGCCATTTAACATGGAACAGCAAAACTTAAAGCTTCTTCTTATTTTCCTTTCTTCTCTGTACGCAAAATCAGCTGCAACTTAAGGCATAGCCACCCCTCTGTTTGCTTGACCCTTAAGGACTGAATATTGCCATGCAGAAGAAAGGTGCTGGTACCACCTATGGTGTCCATCTATAAAGTGCTGCACAGGCTGGGTGAGGCAAGGATCCCAAGCAGTCAGGGTGGCCTACGGTCTGGGCTGTAGGTACAGGACTGAGACCTCCTGAGTGTGAAAAGGAACTGTAATGCTCTTTCCCCAATGTCTCTGTTTTCACAACTCTTCAGCCTTCCTTTGGGGACATCAGGAATGTGAGAGAGAAAGGGAAGCAGCAGATGATAGAGAGTCAGGAGTTTTAAAAGGTATTTTGGAGAGTCATTGTCTTCTCTGAAGATGAAAAGTAAAGGCAAAGACTTTTAGAAAGTCCCAGAGGCTCTGAAAATTCTTTCTGCTATCAATACTTTCCTCCTTGAAGTTGTGTTAATTTTTCTTTCCTTTTTCCCTTTTCTTTTACCTTATGGTAAATTGGTGGGGGAAAAAAGGCATTTTGGTAAAGAAAATGGGGAAAATCTTTCATTTTTATATAGCACAGTATAGCATTATTTCTTAACTAGCTTATCCATTTCCTCTCAATTTAAACCGTTTGGCACTAATAAAAATGGATTAGCCCTGCTTGGGAAATAATGCACTAAAAAAATAAACACTTTTCCTTCATTGATCAGCATTTCTTTATGGATAGCCCTTTAAAAATGCATATGTGAGTATATGTGTTTGTGCAATTACTACAATTCTAGATTTTACCACTAGATGATTGCTTTGGCACTTAACCCCTGTGCATCAGTTTCTTCAGCTATAAAAACAGTCCAAAGTCTAATGAAATGATTTAAAAAATTAAGTTTTAAACAAAATTTTACTGGAACTAGTCCATTTGAAGCAAATACACCAAACAATTTACTAGTTGTATTGTACACGAAGGGACATTAAATTAAAAAGAAAGTACTCCAGTGTGTGGTTCTTGGTTATTAACTATTGTCTTGTTGTATTATATCCAAATATGATAAAATTCTTTTTTCTATTTTTTTTTTAAAGATTTTATTTATTTATTTGAGAGAGAGAATGAGAGAGAGAGAGCACATGAGAGGGGGGAGGGTCAGAGGGAGAAGCAGACTCCCTGCTGAGCAAGGAGCCCGATATGGGACTCGATCCCGGGACTCCAGGATCATGACCTGAGCCGAAGGCAGTCGCTTAACCGACTGAGCCACCCAGGCGCCCTCTTTTTTCTATTTCAATGATTCGTTGATTTAATAATCAACTTAAGGATGGTATGTTTGGTGAGTCCAAAAGTAAATTAGGCACTTTAGAAATGGCTACAAAATTTAACGGTTTAAGAGGGAATATATAGGTCTTAGCGGCATTGAAAAATGGTAGAATGAATGGTTTGATTAGAATCACTGTAATTATTACAGGTAACTAATGTATTCTGAGGTATAACAAAGATGGTTTCAACACTTTTGTGTTGGCCACATTTCAACGTTTTGTCTAACAACTTCAGTGTTTAAACATAATTACTATTGATATATGTACACAGAAGAAATGGCAGTAACTCTGGATTAACCTTGGTTTGCCAATGAACAGTTTAAAAAACTAAGATGGCTGACAAATTGTGACCAGTCAAGGGACATGTTCAGAAAGTCAGTGGTGACGCAAAATGCTTTGGATTTCCAGTTTGTTGATCTACTATAAACATTCCTGCCTTTACTTACTCTGAAAAAATCCAACCAAACAGTCCCCAAGAGGCAATTGCAAACTAACCTCTGACAGAACTGTCAGAGCCAATAAAATCATCTGCACACTTTATGCTTATGTTGAAGGAACTCTCAAGGAGTGTGTAACCTGAATTAGAAAAGATATCTTTTTAGAGCTTTCCCTGAAGTGACTGGGCCATCTGTTTTGGCCCAGGCTCCCCATGTTAGAGCTGTTATCAAGTACTGCTGGCTCTCCCATTGCTACTGTTAACAAATGGATTTGTCACCCCAAAGTTAAGAAAAACCAGATGTTTCCTTTGTTGTTCTATGTTCCTATGGCAGGTCAAGACCATGTTTAAACAGCACCAGTGAGACTGAGATTTAGAAATTGAGATCTTATTAATCTGGTCAATGAGGTCATATGATTTAGGGCCGTTTCAAGATTTAGACTGAATTTCAATATTTGGCCATCTACATTTATTGAATTACCTCCAGATTAATCAGTTCTTTATAAATATAAACCTATATCTTATGGGAATTATAATTTGTATGGAAGCAGTTATAAATATGGAATAAAATATTTAAACATGTCAGGTCTTGTAATCCATCAATTAATTTCTTAACCAAATGTTTATTGAGCCCCTACCTTGTGCCAGGGAAGTGTTAGTGTCTGAGGCTACAAAGATGAATGAGAGTTAGTCTTTACCATTGAGGAATTCATAGTCCAGCATGAAAAACTAGCATGTAAATCAGCAAAACCAGTACAATGAGGCAAGTTCTGAACACTGTTAGGAGAGGGTCACGGACGAACTTTGGGGATCAGGAGGAGGTGAGGAAACATAGAAGACACCACAAGGGAGGCCACATTTGAGCTGTATCTGAAAGGATGAGCAGGAGTTTGCAGGACAACTGTATTTATAAGGGGATTGAGGTGAGGAAATGAATTCTTAGCAGAGGGAGCAAGCACAGAAGCATGAAATAATTTTATATTCAGTGTTCTATAAGTAGTTCAGAACAGTTGGGGGCACAGTGTATTTGGGGGTAGGGCAGGAAATTGAAGCTAACAAAGTAGATGAGGATCAGAATATGAGGGATCCTGTATACTACACTGAGAAAGAAAATCTGTATGATAGGTGATAAGGAGTCACTAAAGCATTTTAAGTAAAATTTTAGAATTTTACATTTTAAAAAGATCACTCTGGTTTAACAGAGGGTTTGGAGCAGCATTAGATTAGAGGCAGGATGGCACAAGGGAAGGCTATTTCTTTAATGCTGGCAAGCAATGTCATAAGGCAGGGACCGCCCAGATGCAGAACAGGAAGGAAAGTTTGATAGATGTCTAGGGTATGGAACATATAGGACCACTTAGGGGTGATAGAAATTGAGTGATACTCAGAAAGGTTGCTTTTTGTTTTATTTGGTTTCGGTTGTTTAATGGGAGTCTGACACACAATGATACATTCATCTTGGATTTACTGAATTTGAGGTGGAGTTTTTACGTATGCCCACACAATGAGTTGTGGGAGGTCTGGTAGTTAAGTCAAAATACCAGTATGCCAGATTATTATCTACCTGGTCATGTTGAAAACTACGTTTTTCAGATTCTCCTTCTCCATGTAATTTCAGATTGGAGTTGGACCATGGGAAAGCTGTGTGTGTTCTGGGAGGCAGAAGAGAAGCAGCCGTTATTATATTCTGAAGGTTATCATATTGGATGCAGGGGTGCTGCTGGGGGCATTTGTTTGCTCTTCCCTCCTTCTTGATGCTGGCCTTACCAAAGGTGACTCCAGGTTTCCATCAGACACTTTGCTGACAACTCACAGAGGTGGTAGCCATGAAGAGCCAACAACCTTCCATAGACTTCGTGGTCCCACATGCTGGCTTCCAGAGCTCTCTACAAGTTCTGACTCATTTGGAACTTTCCCCTTGCCTTCAACAACATTTTTTGGATCTTTATCTTCCCACCATTGTGTAAGTACTAAGTCATATCATAAATTTCTTCTTCTATATCACTCCTAGTGGTTCTGCTTCTCTGATTGAATTTTTTAAAGCTATAACTAAA
This sequence comes from Neomonachus schauinslandi, assembly GCF_002201575.2. NCBI lineage: Eukaryota > Metazoa > Chordata > Mammalia > Carnivora > Phocidae > Neomonachus > Neomonachus schauinslandi. The sequence goes on along the minus strand of NC_058414.1, from coordinate 72,958,351 downwards.
GTGTATTTTCAGACAGAGTGCCATAAAAACCCTACATTTTATGCTCAAAACTTTTATCACTTGAAATTGTTTTCATTTTGAGAGTCTTTCCCCTCCCTGCCCCGACTTCCTGATAGTGATTACTGGTGCAGAATGATGATCTTGATGTGTCTAAATGAGAGAAATTGCCAGGCTAAGAGGAATTTCAAGAAAATTCAATATGTGGTTTTTATGCTGTTGAAAGAAATCATCCTTATTACTTGTATGTGAACATTTTAATAAAATCTAGTGTTCTAGAACTATTTGGGTGAGAGAGATCCATGCATAAAAGATCTCAAGTGCCTTGGAAAGAAGACCAGGGCAGCTTGTGGCAGGATTAAAAGGTTTTCCTCCCGCTGACAGGTGGAGCCATTCTTGGGGTGAAGTGTGTGGGATGTAGGCTCTTGTTGAAAGAGTAGCTGTGGAACAGAGTTTCCTGATGCTATTGGCTCAATGAGGAACCTGTCATGAACAGGTCAGGAACAGAAGCGAGTGGGAGGTACTGTCCAGAACTCCAGAATAAGCATTTGGGTTGCTCTTCTCCTCTTCTGTCCTGGAAAAAAGGTGGAGTTTAACTCCAAGGATGGTAACGAAGAGATACTGACTTTGTTGTCAGCATTGGGAAATGAGACTTGACCTAGAAAGGTGTATGCTCTGGGGAATACTTTCTTGTTTTTGTTCTTCTTTTTGTCTTTCTTCTAAAGCCAGCAAAGGAGAACATGGGTGTCTCTTACTCCAAGAAAAGAATGGTATTAAAAAGGGCAGTTTTGGCAGCCTGGCCAGCAAAGGCAATGGTATTGGCATTGCTTATTCCTTCAGTGAGAATATCGTTCTTTCTTATAGTTGCATGGCAAAATTTGACTCAACCTTCAAGGTCCCAATCTAATTTTGGAAGGCTTCCATGACTGGCCCTCTCCCACCCCACCCTGTCCCACACCCTGGACAGGCTGACAGGTTGCTTCATTTGTTTTCTAGTGGCACTTCATGCTCCTAGGTTAGCACATCTCTCACTGTATTACAATTAGCTTTTTTTTGTTTGCAGCATAACCCAATGATATATTTATGTGTGTGTGTGTGTGTGTGTGTGTTTCTGTCTCCTACTTGTGGAAGAGCATTAAGGCAAAGAAAATGAGAAAAGCTATCACTGAGGGCAGGGGGAGGTAGGAAGTCTTACATCTCTTAGGGTGTTGTATATTCAAAGGGGCTGTCTTGCTACAAATGCAGGATAACCCAACTTTACAATTGCTTGGTTAGGCAAGGCATCAGAAATAACACTCTTTCAATCCATTTGCCTAAAATCCTTGATATCTATATATTTACAAAGTTTTGGAAGTTCAAAAGTGAGTCTGGAAATTGGGCTGTGTCTTCTGTATACCGCTCTGCTGGTATAGCAGGAGTTGGAGATTGTGCTCTGAGCACAGAGCCTTCACATGCAACCCACTTTACGGGCCTGATGACCCTCGACCCATGCTGTGTAATTAGTAATCTTTCTCTTCTCCTGGGAAACAAATGGGATTAGCAAACTGTGACAGTGTCTATTATTCTTAAGGAAGTCAAGCTGAGATCATGTCTCCTTCCCAAAGGATATACTGTACATACTACACAAAGGGAGAGTCATGAAATATATGCAAAATTCTTGTGACAATTTTCTCTTTGTCCAGATAACATGCTTGCTAGTTATTTTCTATTAGATATTTGAAAAGTATCCACCACTTAGTGGCTCAAATGAGGCAAAAAATTTGGGATTGGGTGTGTCCACTAAACCTGTGACAAATGAGGTGAACCATGTGGTTGGAGGGCAACAAAAAGCTATTCTCATGGGCCTGGAGGAGGAGGGTTGTGCCTGGATGTCACCCAGGACTCAGTATACCTGCCCTGGGTGGAAACACCTGTTGATTATGGCCATGGCCCTTGGCTGTAGGTGGTGAGAAGCTCTTTTGCTACTAAGGCCGAATGAGACATGCCTGCAAGCGTTCCTGGACTCCTCAGACAGACAAGATCACATCAGCCTCTGTTTTGTCTCTTGGGGTCTTGAAATTACTTTCTCACTATAATTAACAGAAGTGAAATGAAACCTGGCCCAAGAAGGATCCCTAATTTTGGCAATATTCTAAAACTGTAGCAAGGGTTTGGTTTTTGAAGCTCTCCATAATCCTTCTGGAGGGGAGCTAACCACAATTGCTTCAAAGCCTTTTGCGGTCATACAAGTCAAGTCCCATGAACCTTATCTGGGACTTGGTTACTGGGCTGAAGGATCTCCAACAGAAGCCCACCCCTGAGAGACTGGATACAGCATAAGGTCTTACAGGCCAGGACAGCACAAATGAAAGATTTACTTGGTGACAATAACAAAGTCAGGCTATCTGAATTAAGGTTGAGGAGGAGAAGATGAAGATAAAAATTAAGAAGCAGCACTAGGTGTCAGGACTGAGGGATTAGGCCAGGCCACATCTGAGGTGTGAGACAAGAGGTCAGAAGCTGGATAACTGGCATTTTTGTCACCTCTCACCTGTTTTCTTAGGTCCCCTGTTTTCCGTTTTCTCAGTTTATTCTTTCATTTTTGGTAGAACACTTCCTCCTGTAACTCCCTAAAAAAGGATACATGTGATGAGAATTTTTGAGACCCTGTAAGTCTAAATGTGTTTTTATTTTACCCTTATTACTTCATTGATGGTCTGTGTGAATATAGAATTCCAGGTTGAAAGACAAAGATCTGTTATCTTCTAGTCTCCCCTCTTGTTCTCGAGAAGTTTGATATTACTTTAAATCTGATTTTTTCCCCTCTTATTCATTTTCTCTGCTCTTTCTTGTGGGACGCCAGAATTGAGATGCTAAACTTGCAGGATTTATCTTTTAATTTTTTCATACGTACATGAAATATACACATATATATGAGGTAGACCATGTCGGGTATCTTAGCATCTTTGAGGATCAACAGAGGCCTGTGTGCACAAAGAAAAGTAAGTGAGGGAAATAGTCTCAAATATATTTGTCCTAATTGTTCTAAATAAGTCAGGAGGTCTTAATTTAGTAAATGATCTTTGACAAATCAGTAGAAAAAAGAAATAACCTTTTTGGTAAATTCAGTAATTTTTCTCCCTTGCTCTGAATATGATCTATTTCATCTTTAGCTCTGAAAACTTTGGGTGGGTCACTTAACCTATGGATTTATATTTCCAGGATATAAAACAATAATTCATATTACACTTGGCTCTAAAACTCATCTTGCATTGATTAATTTCTTTTTTTTTTTAAAGATTTTTTTATTTATTTATCTGAGACAGAGAGAATGAGAGAGACAGAGAGCACATGAGAGGGGGGAGGGTCAGAGGGAGAAGCAGGCTCCCTGCCGAGCAGGGAGCCCGATGCGGGACTCGATCCAGGGACTCCAGGATCATGACCCCAGCCGAAGGCAGTCGCTTAACCAATTGAGCCACCCAGGTGCCCCGCATTGATTAATTTCAATACTAATTACTACCTCTGTTACAAGAAGGCCAGGGACACAGAGAGGAAGTGAAATTTAAATCAGTTAATACTGGTTTTCATTAACATCTCTGGGAGAACAGTTAGTTAGAAGAGACCCGTGGTAACATTTATAGATTCTGAAGTTCTTATGTTTGTCATATTCAAAGAGAGAAAGGTCACAGATGCTACCCAGCCAATGTGGTTTTCATTTGATGAATATAAGTGTGGTTTTAATATAGTTATGATCATTTCAAATTAGTAGAGCATTTGGAGCATTTAATGTACAATTATGTGGCATAGCTATCACAAGTGTTGAATGAGTACTCTTAGTAATAAAGCTATATGGAACAAGTTCTTAAGATCAAATCCAATCTCAGGAGTTTGTACCCAACACTTAATGCACCTATTGCAAGCTAAACAAAGGACAGTATTTACCCTGACCTGTCTATCCAAATTTATACTCTATTACTTGGCTCTCTACATTCTACTCTATACTACTGAATATGTTTTAGACTTTTACATGTCCTATGTCTTGTTTCTGTTAGCTGGAATCCTTCCACCGCTACCGCCCTCCCTTCCTCATGTCACCTTGTCACCAGACTCCAGTTGCCAAAATCCTACTCATCCACCAAGGCCCATATTGAATATTTCCTTCCTCAAGTGGCCTTTCCTGATTCTCCCAAGAAACTCAACTGTTTTCTCCATTAAAGTTCGTAACACATTATTTGTACCTTTCTAATGATACTTCATTCTTCTTGGAAATACACCTTCCTATCCGCCTTTTACATTGTAAGCTTCCTGAGGGCATAAACTTGTTCATCTGCATATCTCCTGCTATACTCAGTAGGAGACTCTTAGTAACTGTTGTTGAAATGAATTTCATAAAATACACCTGCAGGCAAAAGTCTGTGGTCAAAAAAATCAGCAAAACCTTCCTAATGTTTATAGGAAAACATGTATATGTATTCTTCTTAAAAAGAGTTATATCTGTGTATAAAGCTATTTCCCATTCTATCATAAATGACTGTCATCTTTTCTATTTCACCTTTATTATTAGCAGAGACTTTCCATGTTTATCATGTTTTGATGACCAGGATTCTTTTCCCTGGGTAAGTCATTAAAGTTAAATTTGATATTCCTTTGGAAATGTATGCCCCCCCACACCCCACAACCAAATAAAATAACCCATAAGTTTAGACTATTAGCTTTGAAATGGCATTCATTAGTCAGCTGGCTTAAAACTTTCTCTAATGTTTTGAGTGTGTCAGTCCACAAGAATGGGCAAGGCAGGTAGAATAGAAGCCCAGATCCCTTCTTTTATTAGCCTAGCCAGGATAAATGTCCTAGGAGAAATTTTCCAAACATTTATTTTAACTTTCTTTTGATTTAGAAAACCAGTGGCTTCAAAACACCTGACAAGATATTTTCTATATCTAAACTTTAGATTGACCCTATTCGAAGGGTTAAAAAAATCTATTTAAGGAGCTTTTTGGAAAGATTACTGATGGAAGTTTGAGCTAAAAGTCATTGGTTCGTATTTCATTAGTCCTCGTGCTGTTTGTGATCAGTAAATCTTGCTCTGGATACTTGTCTAGTTCTGTGAAAATAACAACACTCTTGCCTTTATTTCTATATTTTAGCTTCCATTAAACTCAGACTTAGACCTCTTTTTTTTTTTTTAGGCATAAATTAGATGACCAGAAATAAGTGGAATGTTAAAATTTTTCTTTTGTGAAATAAGTTTATTTGCCTCTGTAAAGGACCATGGTTATATCTCCTTGAGTATTTGGAAAACTCCTTCTAACATATGGAATGTATATAATGAATTTCTCCAATGAATAACAACAATGTGAAAAACCTTGGGATTTTAAATACTGTCAGGATGTTTTATGTCATACCAAAGAAGTTAGTTCTAACCATCATTTTTATTATTTATTCAGCACGACAACTCTCACTTCAGAAAGTATACATAATATACATGCATATATAATTTATTTCATTCAAAAAAATCTGATATGTGCTATCCTTTTCTGACACGTGAATTGAATAACTCTTTTTTTAGCCACTGTCTTTACAAATTTAATCTAGAAACAAATTGCATCAAGCTTGGTGCTAAAAGTCTATCTGATGAGAATCTTTCCAATTTTATTTTTGTATTTAGATTTATAGATAGAAGATCACACATCAGTCACATTTCAAATTGAAGTAGCATTTCAAAACAAAGGGCTTCTTTTCATGTTTGTTTTAGTTACATGGCTTTGCTTATGTTGAATATAGGATAATATTCATTTGCCAGTGTACAAGTCACTAAATACCCAATTTTCAGATTAACATTGAATTTTCATTGCTGCCTGTTGGAAGACCTCACATGGCTGAAACAAAGTAAGCTCCATATTGCTTGATTGTAATGTTTATCTGGCTTCCTGCCATGTAAATGGATGTATTAATACTCAGTTCTTGAGAGTGTTGTGAAGTTCAGTTAATTAATGTTTATAAAAGTTTCTTGAAATTGTCTGCTAAAAGATATTACATGAGTTAAAATTATATAAAAAGCAAATATGTAGAGCACTCTAGAAATTGTTGCTTAACAAAGATAAAAGTGCCCTGAATATCTATTAGCTGTGTCTGAATCAATGACTTCTGGTTTCTTTGATTTATAATAGTATTTTATGGCTAGTACATAAAGATGACTTAAAGATGCATCACCTCTTTTTATAGTGAAGAATTCTTTATGAAATTTTGGTCAGAGAGGTTTAAGTAGAGCATTTGGTGTTCATTCAGGCAGAACATTTAAATCAAAGATCTCATAAAAAGTAAAATGTTAGCCAGAAGATTCATTCTTACTCTCGAGTGGGTGCACCTGGTAGGCACTCTAGTTGTTCCCCAACATCTAATCTACATTTCTTTTCCATAGCAATAGAATGCCTATTTTTTTCTGGGCACATGGCCATTCCAAATAGAGTCTATGTATTGTCTACCTTTCTTACAACTGGATGTGGCCTGTGATAACTAAGTTCCAGCCAGTGGGATATGGGCAGAATTGATCTGTGAAACTTCTAGGTTGTATCCTTAAAAGGAAGTTGTGCCTTTCTTTCTCCATTCTTTTATCCTGCTGCTTGGAATGTAGATGTGGTGACAAGCCACCTTGGACATGTGGGTGAAGAAAACCTAAAGATGGAGGAACAAGAAGACAAAAGGAGCTTGGGTCCCTGAATAACTCATATTAGAATGCCTACATGTGAATGACATAATTTTAAGACATAATTAGTCTTGGTTATAAACCACTGACTATATCCTAACTTATGCCTATCTTTTCAGAAAGCAAAATGGAAAAAAAGTGATTCAATTTTCAGATTTTACACCAAAATTACCCACTCATGGATCAGGTCTTATTGAAAAATCAGCTGTAATTTTTATTTATATGCTGGATACATTAAAAAGTTTTAATCTGGGGTTATCACTCCTCATCCTAAAATGTATAGAGAAAATTTTTTGGTTGTGCTTCCAAACAGACTAGGGAGCTCCACATTGAAATGACTTCATCCTCTGAAAGCCCCAAACATTATAAAAGTAGTGAAACTGAAAAGAAAATATTTTAATTAAAATTAAACAATTCTGATATATTAGACCAATAAACCATCCTGACTGACCATTGCATGCTCTCCTACTCTATCTCATTCTTGTGCTTAACAGCTGAATGGGCTTAGTGGAAATAACTGGTTCTTTTAAAGGGTAAAACCCAACAGAGCTAGCTGTACATTGTTTTAAAAAATAGGTGATCTCCAATTCTAAATTCCTTCAGAGTTCACAATTTATTCAGAGTTCAGGAAGGTGATACTACTATATCAGATGCTTTTCAGGTATAGTTTTCATTTGTGTCTTAAGTAAGTTTTGCTTCCATGTAAATGGAGAATATACCTTCTTAAAATTTTTGACCAAATATGTCAATGGCTCTGTGCATACAGCAAAATAAACTAAAAAGTGAAGTATTAGTATAAATACATTTCTGGTTTATTATACTAAAGAAACATAAGTGACATGTTCATGATGATACTTATATTCTTCACAATTTCTGACTACTAGAAATTCATCTTTACATCTGTACCCCCTTATTCATGGAAGATATGTTCTAAGATCCCCAGTGGATGTTACATGAGTTAAAGAAAGATACTACATGAGATATTACCTAAAACTGCTGATAGTTCCTGAACCCTATATATACATTTTTCCTACATACATACCTATGATAAATTTTAATTTATAAATTAGGCAAAGTAAGAGATTAACAACAATATCAAATAACAAAATAGAACAATTATAACAATATACTGTAGTAGAAGTTATGTGAATATGGTCTCTCTCTCTCTCAAAATATCTTATTGTACTGTACTCACCCTTTGGTGTGATGATGTAAAATGATAAAATGCCTATGTGTTGGGATAAAATAAGGTGAATGATCTAGGCATTGTGACATAGTGTTAGGCTACTACTGATCTTTTGACAATACTTTAGAAGGAGGACCATCTGTTTCTAGACCACAGTTGACCACAGGTAACTGAAACCACGGAAAGCTAAACTGCAGATAAACGAGGTGGGGGGCTATGTATTTACATTTCATTAAGGCATCATTACTTTCTTTCACTGAAAGTAATCTATTGCTATGTAAAAAACCACCCCAAAACTTAATGGCTTAAGAACAGAACAATTATTTTGCTCACAAATCTAACACTTTCGGAGGGACAGCTCATTTCTGCTCCGTGAGGCATTAGTTAGGACAGCTCAATTAAAGCTGGAGGATCTACTTGTAAAATGGCTCACTAAAATGCCAGGCAAGTTGGTGCCAGCTCTGAGCTGGGAGGTCAGCCAGGGCTATAAGCTAGTGACCTTGGTTCATTTCCCTGTTGGCCTCTCCAGGATGCTGCTTGAACTTTCTTCCAACATGGTGACTAATTCCCAAGAGTGTATATTTGAAAAAAGAGGAAGAGGAAACTTCCACTCTCTTAAGGCCTAGGCCTGGAAACTGGCACAACACCATTTTTGTCATGTTCTCTTGGTCAGGCAGTTTCAGAGCCCACTCAGAATCAAAATAAGGGGCATAAATCTCATGAATCTGACCTCACGAATGTAGAAAAAAATTTGTGGCCATCTTTAAGTATTCTTGATCTCATTTTCAGTGTTAAACATTTTCCAGCTAATAATGACATAATAAACAGAAAGAAAAAATAGTTAAGATAACGAAGAGTAGTAGTCACTCTTCCTATGAAAAAGTGAACAAATATCCTGAAAAGAAATAGTAGAATAGATTGATGAGTGTTTTAGAAATGTTGGGAATCTTATATTCCAGTGGTTCTAATGTTTTTGAGCTCATGGTATGTGGTTGAGTAGCAGAATTTTTAGTGGTAGTATGTGGTAGACACAGAGGGTTGCTGACCCGGTATCCAGTCTTTCTTCCTAAGAGATCTCTGAATTTGTGTATGTCAGCAATAAGCCCCGGTAAAAATTCTCGCTTCCCTGGATTCCCTTGCATCTAAGGATTGCCATGAGATGCAGTTCTAATTCATTGAAAATAGAAGTTATTAGGTACTACTTCTAGGAAAACACTTTAAGAGGAAAAATAGCTTTTTCTTTTGTTCTTTATTCTTTCCCTATCTTTCTGCCTGGATTGTGGATGTGATGTCTGTGCTGCAACAGCCTTGTGATTCAACAAAGGTGATCACATGGAAGAAAGCAACATGTTAAGGATTGTTGGGAGGAAAGCTGGAAGGCTGAGTCCTTGATGGCCTTATGGAATCACTATATTATATAGTAGGCAGTTCTATACAGCCTACTCTAGATTTCTTGAAACATGATATAAATAATCCTGTATGTGGTTAAACCACAGCAATTGGTTTTCTGTTACATAAAGTCAAATCCAGTTTCTAACTGAATTACTGCTCTAAAAAAGTCAGCAATAATTGTAATATAATCACTGCTTGAGATTAACACTGTATCACAGAATCTGTAAAAACATCACCTCTGTTCGGTGTGTTTATATATGAATAGAGCTGTTACTGCTCTGACTGCCTTTTCTCCCATACTCATGAGGGGAAGTTTTGGCATGAAAGTTTTGGCTCTTTGTGCTAGCATGACATTATGACACGCTTCTTACCTCTTACTTGCAGCACAATGAACCCTGCTCTATAATGGGTAACATGATTTACTCTGTAAAACATCCCATCTAATAGACAGTATGACAGTTGGTTATAGCAAAAAAATAATTCCAGTGAAGTTCTTTTTTTTTTTTTTAAGATTTTATTTATTTTTATTTGAGAGAGAGAGAATGAGAGAGAGGGAGTACATGAGGGGGGGAGGGTCAGAGGGAGAAGCAGATTCCCCGCTGAGCAGGGAGCCCGATGTGGGACTTGATCCAGGGACTCCGGGATCATGACCTGAGCTGAAGGCAGTCGCTTAACCGACTGAGCCACCCAGGCGCCCTGAAGTTCTTGCAATATATCAGTATGAGCCATTGTTATAACTGATGAGGTACAATTTTGGCTACATTTGGAATATGTTTATACCACACAATTTTAAGGGCTACACCCAAATAGCAGAGTAGTATCAACAGATGACTAGATATTCGAAGTAAAGGATATGGACTTGCCTATTTTAACAGAGACCAAATAACAGTGACTTTAAACATGAAAGAATTTATTTTTCTCTATGTAAAAGTTTGAGTTGGTAGGTAGTTGGGGGAAGGTAGCTCTACTCATCAGGAAATCTAGGTTCCTTCTATATCACCACTAGGCTATCTCTTAGACCAGAGTGTTGTCCTTATCTACATGGCCAAAGCTGGCTCACTGCCACCATGTCTGTATTCTAGATTGCAGGAATAGAAGAAGTTAGAGAAAATGGGCAAGTAGCCTCCCATAAAGATCTGATCTGGAAATTGTCTGTATCCTTTCTGCTTACATCTCATTGGCTATTTCTTAACAAGTAACAACCAGCTGAATGGTCTGTTAGGAAATGGCTCTAGGGGGACCCCACATATCCAGCTATAAGGGGGAGGTTCAATAACTAAAAAGAAGGGGGAAATGGATGCTGGGTGACAATTACCTGCCTCTTTCACAATGAGTACGTCAAGTGCCTTCAGAGGAGAGATGGTCTATCATTTTGGCACTATTAGGCCTTTGGCTTTTATAAGGGAATTTCAGAGTGAACATTTGTTCCTCTGGTATTGAAAGTCGGTGGACCTGCCCTCAGCATTGTTTTTTTTTTTTTTTTTTAAGATTTTATTTATTTATTTGAGAGAGAGAGAATGAGAGAGAGAGAACACATGAGAGGGGATAGGGTCAGAGGGAGAAGCAGACTCCCTGCCGAGCAGGGAGCCTGATGTGGGACTCGATCCAGGGACTCCAGGATCATGACCTGAGCCGAAGGCAGTCGCTTAACCAACTGAGCCACCCAGGCACCCCCTCAGCATTGTTTTTTGTTCCCCGTTTCCATTAATACCAGATGGCTTACAATCTCCTGATTTCCTCTTTTTCTTGGCTTCTAGATTCCTGAATTCTGTCACCATCTTGCCCCACTGCCATTTTGACCGTAACTTAGCCCCTTATTTCTTTCAATATATGTATTGAAATATCCAAAGCAATTATGATTTAACAGACTTTCCTGAGGTCTTGGGGGTGGTGGTGGGTGATGAGGGATCACTTGTTCACAGAGCCTTCCACTTTTTCAGTGGCTTTTGTTCTCCATCATCTCCCTTCCTACCTTAGCTCTTCACCCGCTCATTTCCAAAATGATCCATATGCCTTGAATTCCTTTTCCTCTATTTGGCAGAACTGTTTTCCTGTTCCTCAAGTCTTCACAGCCCACACCAGACCCTTAGAAGGTTTTGCTTCTACTCCAAGTGTTATTCTCGGCAAAAGGTTTTTTTTTTTTTTTCCCTAAAAGGAATTATAGTGCCAGTTTTTAAAATAATTTCCCCTACCTCATTATAAAATGAAATCAATTTCTGCATTTGCTGTAAAAATATTGAGGACATTGTCCATTACATCACTCAATTTCCCCCTATAAAGCTCCACATCAGAAACTTCTTTTAGATTTCAGTGCTAGAAAAAACTTTGCCCCTCCTAAAGCATGCTTCCCCCTTTCTGATAACAAGGGCTATATAACTTATCATGCTTTCTAAACTGTACAACTCTGAGCCAAATTTGCAGTTCTGTCTTTGTAATTATGCTAAACATACAATTAGCATATTTGTATTTTTCTCATTTGCTTAGGCCATTTTATATGTCATATTGGTTTGCTTTTTGTTATAAGCCATTTCAAATCCTTTAAAAAAAAGAGTCAAGATAAAAATAAGTTGATTGTTAACAAGTGAAATAAATAAGCAGCTTAGAGGTCATCTAAGGCAATGTTATGCAGTATTTTTGACACCCCTTTCCCCCAGCTACTTAGATAAGGCAAGAGGCCCTGTGGACCATCTACCCTACTCATTTCCACTTCCCAAGGGGAAGAAAACTCAGTGAACATGCTGCTTTTAGATTAAGAATGAAAAGTTTAAAAATTTAATGCTTACTAACTCACTTGCTATAAGTACCAGGAACAAACAATCAAGAAAGAATTTTGGAGACATTTTTGGTTGCAAAAAGGTGTTTTTATTAAAGCACAGGGGCAGGACAGGCAGAAAGAGCTGTGCTGTGATTGTGAGGAGCTATTGATTATATACTTTTAAGTTGGGAGGTAGAGATAAAGGAAGCCTCTAAAGGGATTTTCGTATGTTAAAGAAGATTTACAGGATCCTGGAGGTCTGGCTATTGTCAAGCTAAGGTTGCTTTTTACCTCTAGCAAAGTATTAACATTAAGGCAGTTGTGAATTCCTTGAGAAATGTCATACTATACCCGTCTCAGGTATTTATTAATGGGCTGCAAGTTGTAAGAAAATTTAATTTTATCTATATTATCTGTATTTCTTTTGCCTTTGTTCTCATCACTGGACACTTCTGTACCATTTTAGATCCTTTCGATGTCACTCATCTCCAAGAGACTTTGGTCTCTTGTTCCACCCCAATAGCCACTACAGTGACTGTCTTGGTTGGAAAAGGGTTTCAACTGAGTTTCAGGAGAATACAACTCAATAGCACCTCTCCATGCCTGCTCAGGCACTACTCACCTTCTACCCTAGGGCTTCCTTGTTGATGGTGAGGAAGAAGATACTATGGGATCTGGTTGGTGCCCACATAAGTGTGACCTAGAAATGAGGGGGAGCTAACACCCTGTGGTTAGCTCTGGGCCACTCACTAAGCAAGAATACCAGACCACCCAAAGTGCTGGTCAAGAATGAGGGAATCTAGAATGGGTGGTGAAGGGGGCAGAAGATGAGATGAATATAAATTATGGCCTTATTATGGTATGAACAATAGACACAGGAACTGAGGCTGTTTTAATTTTGTATACTTTCTGGGTCTCTCTAGACTTCAGGGAGGTTAGTGGCCCAGGATCTGAGGTTTAAAGACTGATGAAGGACAGCAATATAAGGTAAGACTGATAAAGATCTACTTTCGCCTTCGTTTATGTTAAACTGTCCTCTATCTGCTGGCAATGACTCGTATTGCTAGGAAGTAACTCGCCAGAACAAATGGGAAACATGCTATTGTTTTAGGAGATAGACTGATCTTCTATAGTATGTCAGTTATTATTTCTTGTCAGAAGCAAAAAGCATGGAAATACTTAGATTTTAAGAGAGAGAACATATCTTTTCTCGTATATTCTTAGCTCCTTTAATTGTTAAGAGTTGCTAATTATTGTCCCCCTATGATAGATGAGGAAAGTGAAGCTCTAAGAATTAAGCAAATTGCAGTGTTAGTAAGTATGGATTTCATGCCTGGTCTGTCAGGATCCAACGCCTGAGCTGTGTCATTATATCAAATGCCCTTCAATTATTTTCATAGGATGTCTATCCACAAATGACAGGAGAATCTTCATGGAGTTTTCTTTTTGAGAAACTCATTTTTAAAAAAAAATTTATTATTTTTTGAGATTTTATTTATTTATTTGACAGAGAGAGAGATTGAGCACGAGTGGGAGGAGGGGCAGAGAGAGATAGAGAGGGAGAAGCAGACTCCCCACTGAGCAGGGAGCCTGATTTGGGGCTTGATCCCAAGACCCTGGGATCACGACCTGAGCCGAAGGCATGCTACTTAACCAACTGAGCCACCCAGGCACCCTGAGAAACTCACTCTTTTGTCACCATTCTTGATGTGCACTTGATTTGGAAGTTCAGAAAATATTGAAAAATTAAAATGAAGCAGTATCAGTGAAATTGTTGAAAATTACTTAGTACTGCCTATTCAAATATTGATTGTATTTAGACAAGGAAAAAGGAAAAAGCCTCTTAAAAACTAATTTGGTTTTAACACAAAGTCCCATTGTAAAGTGCCAAGTCTAGCTAAAGAAATCTATATAGAGCAAGAACATTCATTAGAATAGGAAAAAGAAGAGGAGCTCTATGCTTAGGGAACTTAGGGAAAGAATCATGATATCTTGACTAGCAGAGGCCTGAAAGACTGGGGGACTCTCTCACTGATGCAACTTAAACTCTTAGAAATTTAATCAAAACAACAAGCACTATCATTAATGGAAGCTACCACAGTAAACTGACTAGACCTAACCAACCTCTAGGACTTCCTTAGCAAATCCAATCCTATGTTGGTATTTGAAATATCCTAGTTAAAGGCAATGCATATTTGGATACCTTTCTGATTCATAAATATCATCAGTCTGCAAATATGTTATAGTTATGTCTATCTACAGTAAGAATGAGTTATATCGAATATTTTCTAATCCAGAGAGATTGGACATTAAAATAGTTAGGCAGCTGAATTTTTTATTTATTTTATTTTATTTTATTTTTATTCTTATGTTAATCCCCATACATTACATCATTAGTTTTAGATGAAGTGTTCCATGATTCATTGTTTGTGCATAACACCCAGTGCTCCATGCAGAATGTGCCCTCCTCAATACCCACCACCAGGCTAACCCATCCTCCCACCCCCGTCCCCTCTAGAACCCTGCTTGTTTTTCAGAGTCCATCGTCTCTCATGGTTCGTCTACCCCTCCGATTTCTCCCGCTTCATTCTTCCCCTCCCGCTACCTTCTTCTTCTTTTTTTTTTTCTTAACATATATTGCATTATTTGTTTCAGAGGTACAGATCTGAGATTCAACAGCTTGCACAATTCACAGCGCTTACCAGAGCACATACCCTCCCAGTGTCTATCACCCAGTCACCCCATCCCTCCCACTCCACCCCCCACTCCAGCAACCCTCAGTTTGTTTCCTACAATTAAGAATTCCTCATATCAGTGAGATCATATGATACATGTCTTTCTCTGTTTGACTTATTTCATTCAACATAATACCCTCCAGTTCCATCCACGTCATTGCAAATGGCAAGATCTCATTCCTTTTGATGGCTGCATAATATTCCATTGTATATATATACCTCATCTTCTTTATCCATTCATCTGTCGATGGACATGTTGGCTCTTTCCACAGTTTGGCTATTGTGGACATTGCTGCTATAAACATCGTGGTGCACGTACCCCTTCGGATCCCTACTTTTGTATCTTTGGGGTAAATACCCAGTAGTGCAATTGCTGGATCATATGGTAGCTCTATTTTCAACTTTTTGAGGAACCTCCATACAGTTTTCCAGAGTGGCTGCACCAGCTTGCATTCCCACCAACAGTGTAGGAGGGTTCCCCTTTCTCCGCATCCCCGCCAACATCTGTCGTTTCCTGACTTGTTAATTTTAGCCATTCTGACTGGTGTGAGGTGGTATCTCATTGAGGTTTTGATTTGGATTTCCCTGATGCCGAGCGATATTGAGCACTTTTTCATGTGTCTGTTGGCCATTTGGATGTCTTCTTTGGAAAAATGTCTGTTCATGTCTTCTGCCCATTTCTTGATTGGATTCTTTGTTCTTTGGGTGTTGAGTTTGTTGAGTTCTTTATAGATTTTGGATACTAGCCCTTTATCTGATATGTCATTTGCAAATATCTTCTCCCATTCTGTCAGTTGTCTTTTGGTTTTGTTGACTGTTTCCTTTGCTTTGCAAAAGCTTCTTATCTTGATGAAGTCCCAATAGTTCATTTTTGCCCTTGCTTCCCTTGCCTTTGGCGATGTTTCTAGGAAGAAGTTGCTTCGGCTGAGGTCAAAGAGGTTGCTGCCTGTGTTCTCCTTTAGGATTTTGATGGACTCCTGTCTCACATTGAGGTCTTTCAACCATTTGGAGTCTATTTTTGTGTGTGGTGTAAGGAAATGGTCCAGTTTCATTCTTCTGCATGTGGCTATCCAATTTTCCCAGCACCATTTGTTGAAGAGACTGTCTTTGTTCCATTGGACATTCTTTCCTGCTTTGTCAAAGATGAGTTGACCATAGAGTTGAGGGTCCATTTCTGGGCTCTCTATTCTGTTCCATTGATCTATGTGTCTGTTTTTGTGCCAGTACTATGCTGTCTTGATGATGACATAGGCAGCTGAATTTTAATGAAGTTAGGAATAATATAACAGATGCTTCATGAATTACCATATTATGAGAATATTCTCTTTTCCATATCTTTAAGAGTAACACAGACCTCTATTTTTAACATAGAGCCCATTTCATGGCTTTGTTACACCATGCATCAAGTCATATCTTCAGCTACCTTAATCTATATATAGAAATTTAGATTACATAGATCAGCTGTAAGAAATATAGAAGTATTTATATTTATTACTGGAAATCTTTTAGTTCTAATTATGGAATTATTTTCCCCAGAAAATGTTATTAAACGTTTTGTGGGATAGCTTTTTAAAAATAGTCAAATAGGAAACATGGCGTAGCATACATAAGGGGCTTCTTATTAGAAAGTTATTTAGGGAGTTTTCTTAAAAAAAAAAAAATTCCAGGAGGGAGACACCTGAAATCGCTTGTAGCACACATGAGTAAGCAAAAGTTTCTAAGGAATTCTAGGTGAAAAAGCTAAGAGATAGGTTATTCATGC
The DNA here is from genome assembly GCF_002201575.2 of Neomonachus schauinslandi. Taxonomy (NCBI): domain Eukaryota; kingdom Metazoa; phylum Chordata; class Mammalia; order Carnivora; family Phocidae; genus Neomonachus; species Neomonachus schauinslandi. Next base: position 72,941,839 of record NC_058414.1, on the reverse strand, counting down.
ATGTTAATTATTCTGTAGGTAAGTTTTCTTTTTCAAAAATTGTAACATTCAAGAAGAATATTATTAGGATTTACTTATTTACTTCTGTTCTATTTTTTTCTTTACAAATCTCAAACATTTTTCAATAGTACCTGTCATGATGTAGGTCAAAATATTCTTAAAAAGTCAATTTTAAATGGCATTATTGATTTTTTTTTAACATGTCAAAAGATAGTATTTTCTGCAAGTTTTCACAAGGTGAATTAAATCTATAATCTAATTTTGAAACTTCTATAGGAAACACTCTCTGGAAATCGAAAACTTTCATTAAATAATACTATACCTTAATAGAAATATTGTACGGAAATGCCTCAATTGATGGGAAATTCTGGTAATATGCTGTTTTGTTTAAATTTTTTAAATTTAGGATTAACTGTTTCACTTTCAGTTCTTACTGAAAATCTTTTAAAAATGTATTCATGACCTTTACTGTCATGGGAAGTACAAAAAGTATATTAATCTTTGGCCACTGTGAATTTCCAGTGTCTGATATTGATTTTTCTGAATATCAATAATCATTGTATGGTCAGAGATTAGGATGAATGTATATAACTTCAACATATAACTAGGAATTTATTATAGGAATAAAGCCTTAATAGAAACTTCCTTTCTCAATATAAGCTTCTTTTCCCTTCTCAAAATAGAGCTCTAGCAATGGTTTGGGATTGGAAATTTTTTAATCGGGGGCTCTAGGTAGTTAAATGTTTGTTGAAATAGGATTTTACTGTATTATGGCAGGATTTTGATGAGTGCAGGGGTAAACTGTTGAGGCTTACTCCATATCCTGACAGTGATTTTACTCAACAGGGTACAACTCATGGTTGGGGAATAGATAGGAGGAAGTAACCTGGATGTAGAGATGGGCCTTGAGCAAGGATAGTCTGTTTAGCATCCAAGCACTGTCACAACTTCTGGCTTGATTTTAGAAATAGAAGTTCAAATATGGTGGGGCTGCTACAACCAGGAAAGCTAACCAAATGGATGGTGGTTGATTGGTTCTGGAAGATTTTTGTATAGTGGTTCTTATGAGTGGAGGATTCACTCTGGGGAAGGAAGGCTGAGAGACAATCGGGCTTATAAGTATAGCTGGATTTAATATAGGGTCCCAGTGCTAAAAGGGAGGATAGATTGCACCAGATGCAAATATACAATAGAAAATCAAGGCAGAGACTTCCTATCAACATGGTGAAAGGAGATGGCAGTGGAAGTCTCTTCCTCTTGCTCCTAGTTATGGAAATACTGGAAAATATGTTCATTTTTAAAAGTAAATAACCAAGCTTTAAAGAAAGAATGTAAAAATCCCTGGTAATGAAGAAGGAATATAAAGTCAGATTTGTAAGAAGATGAAGCCATGGAGGCTCATAGGAGTTTCACAACCAGACAGAGATTTGAGAGTTGGGACTAGAGACCAGTTCGGAGTCAGAAGATGAGGCCATAGACTCATGTGAGACAGACACTGGGACAGTCTCCTGCATCATCATGATTCTAGGGCTGCCCCTAGTGTTAAGTGGGACTACCAAGATTCTGCCCTCTGGGGCAGGCCTGGGATGGGTTGAGTAAAAAAATGCAAGGAATTGGAAACCTAACTTAACACCAACAGGTGTGAGTCCTGAATTTACACCACTCCTGGGGTGCAGGAATTCCAAAATAAGAAATTGAACAACGATATTGGTACTAGAACTCATGAACCTCTCAGATCTCTGGAAGAAACAGGAGTGGGACAGTTCTGAAAGGATCATCCCATAAGACAGAGCACATGGGAATTAAAGAAGGAAAGGAGAGGACAGGAGAGGAAAGGAAAGGAAAGAAGGAAGGAAGGAAGAAAGGAAGACAGGAAGAAAGAAAGAAAGAAAGAGGGAAAACAGAATTCCATGAGGGAGACAGAACAGCTGCAATAACCTGGAGAGTTTGCACACCAAGAACTGAAGATTATAGAATGATCTGAAATATAATAGCCCAATAAAAAAGCTTAAAGAGATAAAAAGAAAGAATAAAAACCATAATAAAAAATAAAGTTGTATGGAAAAAGAAAATGCGTAGTTATAAAGCATAAATAGTAAGTGAAATGAAAACTTAACAAATGTTAAATAGCAGATTAGGCCTAGCCAAAGAGAGGATTAGTGAAGTGGAGCTATTCTGGAAAAAGTCAATTAGAATATAGCACAGAAATGTGAAGAGATGTAAAAAAAAAAATTATGAGGAGAGATGGAGGATAGATTAGAAGGTCCAGCATAGGAGTTCCAGAAACATAAAATTGAGATAATAAGAAAGAGGTTGTATGGTTGTAAATTTTCTAGGCCTGAATCAAGATAGAAGTGCTCAATTTGACAGATTATACCAACATCCGAGTGAGATAAATAGAAACAAATTCAAATCTAAGTTCCTCAAAAACAAACAAAAAATCTTGAAAGCTATCTGACAGAAATGGAAGAAAACCTAAAAGAAATGACAAATTAGACTGAAAGCAATTAGACTTAGAAACTAGATTCAGGAAGCTTTTAAAAGATGGAATGCAACTTTTAAAAAGATTTTATTTATTTATTTATTTATTTATTTATTTATTTATTTATTTGAGAGAGAGAGCGCCTGTGTGTGCCTGCAAGTGGGGGGGAGGGGCAGAGGGGGAGGGAGAGAGAGACTCCATGCTGAGCACGGAGCCCAAACGGTTGGATCTCATGACCCTGAGATCATGACCTGAGCCGAAATCAGTCAGACACTTAACCGAGTGAGCGACCCAGGTGCCCCTGGAGTGCATTTTAAAATGTTGAAGTAAAAGGGGGTAGTATGTATTTCTCTACTGCTTGATTCCGGGCTCAGCCATGTGACTTGCTGTAGCCAATAGAATGAAGTGAAAATGACAACATGCCGGTTTCCAATGTAGGCCTCAGTTGTGAATTTCTTCTGTGCTGGTGCCGTCACCTTGGGAAAGAATATGCCTGGGCCACCCCACTGGTCCCAGGAGTAAGATGAGCGACATGAAGAACAGGGCCATCCCAAACATCAGGGAGAAGATAGCTGACCCACATATCCAACCCATGAGAATAAGTCATTGTTTTTTCTGTTCTTGAGTTTTACAGATGGATTATTGGATTATTTTTGTATTACTGATTAAGAAATTAATACAAACTTAGTGACTTAAAACAACACAAATTCATTCTCTTACAGTTCTGGAGTTCCAAAATGAGTCATACAGGGCTAAAATCAAAGGTTGGCAGGGCTGTTTTTTCAGGAGGCTTTGGAGGGGAACTAATTTCTTTGACTTTCTAGCTTCTGGGGGCCACCCATTCCATGGCTCATGAGCTCTTCCTCATTTCACTCCAGTCTTTCGCTTCTGTTGTCATGAATATCCTACTTCTGTAGTCAAATCTGTTTCTATCTTCTGTTATAAGGACACTTGTGATTACATTCAGGGCCTACTTGGATAATTCAGGATAATCTTCCCATTTCAAGAAACTTAACTTACATCTGCAAAGTCCCTTTTGCTGTATAAGTTAACATTCACAGGTTTTAGGAATTAGGGTATGGATACCTTGGGGAGTAAGCATTATTCGGCAGACCACAATTGTTATATAGGGTTTTATTTTTATTTTTTATTTATCCATTAAAAAAAAAAAACCCAAACATTTCCAAGAGAATGAAAGTTCAAGAGACTTACTGGGCAGAGATCAATATTATAAGAACTACTAAAGGATATAGTTAATAAGTGGCATTGGGTAGTGATTAAACACATGGATTTTTTGGCCGATTGCCTTGGTTCAAATACAGGTTCTGCCACTTTCTATCTGTGTAACCTTGGGCAAGTTACTTACTCTTCTGTGACCCCTGTGACTCAGTTTCCTCATATGTAAAATGGGAATAATCATAGAAGTTTTTACCTCATAGATTTCTTATGAGGATTAAATGAATTAATGTCAGTAAAGTGCTTCCAACATTTATAAAGCTCATGGTAAATGCTATACAAATATTTATTAAATAACAAAAGAACTCAGGGGGCGCCTGGGTGGCTCAGTTGGTTTGGCCATCCGACTCTTGGTTTCGGCTAAGGTCATGATCTTGCGGTCCTGAGATCGAGCTCTGCACGGGCTCCTAGCTCAGTGTGGAGTTGGCTTGTCCCTGTCTCTCTGCTCTTCTTCCCACTCTCTTTCTGTCTTTCATAAATAAATAAAATCTTAAAAAAAAAGTGAATCATTTCACTCCCAACCTGATAGCAAAATTGAAAATGCCTGACAACAGCAAGTGCTAAAGTTACTGTGGGGAAATGGGAGTAGTTGTGTAAATTGATACTACTTTCCAAAGCAATTTGGCCACATCTAATTAGGTTGAAGATAGGCTTATCCTACTAGGCAGCAATTTTGGGTTTACCCAGGCAACCTTCTGGCAAACTTGCACATGGAGACACTTGAGGATGGTTACCATGTTTTATAACAGTGTTTATGATAGGGACTCTATCAGAAGTCAGGTTCCTCAGGAGCAGAGTCTGAGACAGTGATGAAGGTGTATGCCATTTATTGTCAGCGTGCTCTTCAGGAGAAACCTGTAAGGGAGTGAGGGAAGCAGTGGCAGGGTGGAGAAATGTTAGGCGAAGATATAGTCTCAGGTGAAGAAGTCTTCATGGTTAGATCCATGAAAGGCTCTGCAACATAAATAACATTGAACAGTTTCTCCCTTGAGGTAATGGGGTCGTTTTGTATTCCATGCCTGTCGTACCTGCACATATGTATGTCACCTCCAGTGTAAGGTAGCTTCTCTCAGCCAAGAGAGATTTCTGGGTAGAGGGGCAGCTTGTGAGCCATCAGCAGCCAACAGTTAGAGCAGCTGGAGGTAGATACACTGCCCAGGGAAAACGGATCTGGGTGGGGCACTACCACTTCCTTAAAAAATGCAATACCTAATGCTCATCAAAAGGAGAATGGGTAAGGGGTGCCTGGGTGGCTCAGTTGGTTAAGCGTCTGACTCCTTATCTTTGCTCAGGTCTTGATTTCAGGGTTGTGAGTTCAAGCGCTACATTGGGCTCCACGCTGAGTGTGGAGCCTACTTAAAAAAAAAAAGAGAATGGGTATAAAAAATTAAGGCATATGCATACAGTGGTATTCTGTATTATGAATGAACAAGATTTACATGTATCACATGGATAAATAGTGAAAGCATAATGTTGAATTAAAAAAGCAAATTGAAGAATGGTACCTGTAAGTGGTATCATTATGCATATTAAAGACACACACAAAATATTGGTGTTGCATAGTATGCAGTAAAGATATTATATTGTGTATTTACACTGATTTTGTTAGGATAGTGGTTACTTTTCAGAATGGAAGAATAGGAATGGATTAAGAGGCCTACCAATGGGCTTCAGGTATTTCTGTAATGTTTTATTCAATATGGTACAATGTTAACTTTTCATTAAGTCATGAATTGGGCACATTTAAAAAATATCATTCTCTTCAATTTCCTTTATACTTTATATATATATATTTTATATAAAAGAAAGAGAAAAAAAATTCAAGGAAGAGAGATATCTGGGCCATGCCAATTTGGAAGGGCACTGGGTGGGTATAACTGAGGTCCTCATACACACATAACTTTGGCTCCTGGCACCCAGGTTGTCTATCAAGAAGACTGTGGTACTGAGAAGCTACATTTGGGCCTTTAATCATCTCTGGGCTCTGGAAACACTGAATCAGGAACTAGAAAGGCCCAGACTTAAACAACCAATCAATAGATCAACTTCAGGGAGCTGAGAGAAAAAAGGGGACAGCAGTGTAATGACAGTATCTTCAATAGAAATGTTTAGCAAATATTCATTGAGTCCTTAATATGTATCAAGCAATGTGCTAGGCTGGGGAGTCGATGATGGTTGGCACTGCTTCTACCTTAGGGGAGCTGAGTCAAGTGGAAATCTTTTTTTTTTACATTTTATTTATTTATTTTTTTTTGAGAGAGAGAGAGAGAGAGAGACAGCACGTGAATAGGGAGGAGGGGCAGAGGGAGAAGTGAGAGGGAGAATCCTAAGCAGACTCCATGCTCAGCTCAACCCAGAGCCTGAGGCAGGTTTTGATCTCACAACGGTGAGATCATGACCTGAGCCGAAACCAGGAATCGGGCGCTTAACAGACTGAGCTACCCAGGTGCCCCAAGTGAAGTCTTCTGTAGGGGGAAGGCCTGGACTCAGGGATATCTTTCCATTAGAGGCCAGCAAATATATTTGTGGCAAGAGTCTTTTGTTTCATAATCAAAAATCCCCAAATGATTTCTGTGTAACTCAAATCCTCCAAGGTGCTCTGGAAAAGTAGTTTTATGGTCAAACATTTTAGGAAATGCTGTAAGCCATATTCCCTTCTTGGAGATTCATAAGGCAATTAATAATTAAAACACAAAATTATCAAGAGGAGTTATAGAAAAGAAACATAAAGAAACTACATCTCTCCAAATTATTTAACACTCAAATGAATTTTTTGGAGGGGAGGGTAATGCCTGTAACACTTCTGTAGTGTTTTGTGAAGTTTATTTTGGTCTCTGTATTTGCATTATTATTTTCCTAATAGTTTTGAAATATTTCTGAAAGGTTTATTTTAAAAAAATTTTAAACTAAACCTTCATTCCAGTGTTTCTATTTAAGTGTTTAAACTCCAATTTGTGCTTAAAATATTAACCACAGGTTTAGTACAGGTATTTTGTTTGACTTTTATGGAGAATTAACACCATGAAATTTTTTACAAGTTATTTTTAGGTCTTCAAAATAACAGTAAGGCAGAGCATTTATGATGGGCATGTAGACCATTGTGCTTTTTGCAGTTTGATTTTATGGTACCTACTTTAAATGTCTAGTATAATGCTCAGTCTTCAGTCTTTTGAACAAACATATCAATAGCCTTAAATCAAACTACCATGGGAAAATATATTACTGTGTCACAACCTTGTGCAGCTATCCACTTAACTGCATCCTATAAAATGAACCAGGAGGTGTAAGTTTACAAACATAACATCTGAGGTGGTGGTAAAATTAGAGCTAAATAACACGTGCAGTTTAATTCTCAGTATAAAGTCATGAAAGGCCGTAATTTTAATATACTGCTGCCAAGGGGCAACTGAGGATTAATGAGCATTCCTAATAAATATGTTCAGTACTAAGAGATATAATAAAGCTTCAGTGTTATATATAAGGTACACACAAACATATTTTTTGCATCTTTTGCTAGATCATGGGAATATTCAACTAGTATATTTTCTGAGTTTAAAGAAATAATAAAAACATTTCACTCCATAGAGTAATTTTTGGCACAGAATGGTTGCTCTGTAACTGTGACTATTTATTTACTGTGAGGTTAAAGTTTTTTTCTTTTGATTAATCTAACCTCCTTTCAGAAATTACAACAGAATTACTTAAATATGGAATATGAGCGGTGCCTGTGTGGCTCAGTCATTGGGCGTCTGCCTTCGGCTCAGGTCGTGATCCCAGGGTCCTGGGATCAAGTCCCACATCGGGCTCCCTGCTCACCAGGAAGCCTGCTTCTCCCTCTCCCACTCCCCCTGATTGTGTTTCTGCTCTCATTGTCTCTCTCTCTGTTGAATAAATAAATAAAATCTTAAAAATAAATAAATAAATATGAAATATGAAACCATTTCCAAAATTTGATGAAATATATTATTTAATTTTTATTTGCACAATTATCTGTTTTCAGTAAGCTCTCAAGTTAGTGAAAATTTCTCTAATATGTGTGTGATCTTGAGGCTGCCACTTATGAGCTGGGTGACCTTGGACAAGTTATTTAATCTTTCGGTGTCTCTTTTTCTTTATCTCTAAAACAGGGATGCTAATAAGATTGTCGTGACAATTAAATTGATTTAATATATGTAAAGTGTTGAAAATACATGAAAGTGTATGGCACAAAGAAGTATACCATAAATGTTAGCTATTATTACTATTATTTTGAGTGTATACCAGAAGACTATAATTTATTAGTAATGCACCATTTTTTTCACCAAAATCTATAATCACAATTAAGCATGCTCAGATCTATTAGCCTAACTCAGAAAAACAAATAGTCTGGGTTACATCTTATTCATAGTTGCTTATTTGATTCTTTTTTATAGGAAAATTTACATAAAGAATTTGGGTAGGTGTTTTAAGTTTGGAGAAGAGGGGAAGGCTATTGTTGGATAGGGAACCTTGAAGATTCTCCTGTTCTTTGGTGTGCCTTAAGGTTTGTACATTACTTTTTAGTTAGTATCAAGAGTGTAAGAACTCACTAGCTTAGAACCCAAACTTCCCTCATCTATCTCTTTTTATGTTTTAGCTTTGTTTCCATCTCTTTCTAACAGCCATTCCCTAATTCTTTATCCCTCATGGGCAGGTAGCTCAGTAGGCAGAATCAACAGGCCTTAGGAGCCTTGGTGAGGGCTATATAAATTGTACGTTATGGTTGAAAGTGGAGCTGGGAGAACAAATTTGCCTTCTTTTTATCCTCCCATTTAAATTTCTGAACTTACCAAAATGTTTCTTCATATATTTTATAGGCATAAGTATATGTAACTTTTTATTTTCAAGGCCATATTTGTAGAAGAAAAGGTAGAGAAGTTATACAGAAATTTTGCTCACTAAACTTTAAAAGAAATTTAATGAAGTGAGACTATTGCTCAAAAAAGTTGAGCAATGAGAAATAGTGATGACTGTTTTTAAAAAGTTTGGAAAAACTAGATTAGGAAATCAATTGTAATGTACAAAAATATAAAAAGAAATATAAAAATATTTCTTACACATATTAGGAAACATGTTCTTTAAGTGGAAAAACACAAGAAGAACTATAAGTAGATTCTTATAATAATTTGTATTTGGGTGTACTATGCATCAATTTGTGTCTCTCCAGTCTATCTAAAATGCATTAATATATGAACTTTAGGCCACTATTGAAGACACAGTAAGAGTGTATGGCAGAGTTTGGAATGAGAACTAGAAAGGTTGAAAAGATAAAATGCTCTAATCCGTGAGCTTTCTTTCCAGCTTACATTCTAAACCTATAGAGACAAGAGTAGGGAAGGAAGTGTACATATTAGAAGTAGAAAATCAGATTAGGATTTGGAGGACCTGGTCCTAAACTATAAAATGAAATGAAATGTATTAAGCTATTTTAGCATTTTAATCACTAAACTAGGTAATTCTAGTGATATGAGTTACCAGTTTTGAGGACAGAGGTTGAAGAGGTTACTGAATGTATGTATGTGTACATATACATACCCACATATACACACTCAGACACACAATATTAGAAACATATTTTGCAGATAAGGGAAAATACATATTAGCAAGAATATAAGTCATGGAGAAATATACATGACACCAATTTTAAAAGTGTTATGCTGTCAGCACAAGAAATGCTAACCTAGATTATTATTTTATTCTTATAACTAAGCAGCTGACATGAGTACAAAGTCCCATTCAAGGTCATTGGAAACTTTGAATTTGGATTGGCTCCAGGAGGACATTGGATAACACAATAATTGTCCCCCTCAGTGCCAGCAGTTTAGTAAGATTCACAACGGGTAAATATTTTTTATAAAACTCAACTTACAATTTCCTACCATTGGGCTATTCCAAGATTTACTTTTTATAAATTAAAACAGTGCCTACAAAAAAGACATGGTGCAGAGGACATAAGTATGAGTTTGCTTTTTAAAAACCTTGAGAAGCTAATTTCCATGCTCAAGATAATGTTTCAAAGAGATTTCTTTTCAGCGTGTTTTCTTAGGAGGGCAAGATTTCAAAGAGGAAAATTAGCAAAGCAAGGTAACTGTGATACTGCCATCTGGAGTTTTCAGTTAGCATTTCTGACTAATACTTTGGCAAAATTACTCACAAATATTTCCAGAGTTGAGAAATAATCTTGTAGCACTTTCTGTTCTTATTTTAAGGATATCAAGGCATTTAAATAGTGCACAGTTTGCACAGCCTAGCTGAAGGGAGTGGGAGCATTCTGGGTTTACTCCCATGCTTACTTGTTCCATGCTGCCTGCATGTAGAATAATGTATTTGGAAATGGTAAGGGAAATGATTGGCCCCAAACTCTTGTAATTCAATGACTAAAGGAAGATTAACATACACAGTTGTGTAAAAACAGACATACTAATCTAAGAGATGATTTAAAACATTATTGGATATTAATTTTAAATCAAAACTGTTGACATGAGCAAAATGAAAACCTTAGAAGCACAGATCGTGGAACTGGAAAGGTCTTTAGAGATCATTTCCAATTGCCTCATTTTACAGGAGAGAAATATGAGGACCAGGGAAATGAAGTGACTTTCTTGGGGTCACATCGAAAGTCAACAGAGCTATGTCAGCAGAGCTATGATGGCGTTCAAATCTCCTAACTTTCTGGTTATGCTCATTCGCCGAGAGTGTTTCAAAGAGTGTTTACAACCCTTAGTCACAGTTTATCTTTTGGTTAACTCTACATTTACTCCTATTTTTGTGGCAGCAAAAATAGCCCAAAGTGATATAATTTGCTTCAAGTCAAATACATAATAAGAAAAAAGGCAAAACTTTCACTAGTCTAATTTTTCATGTGTAGTTCTTTATTATGTGTATGCATGTGTGTGTACGTGTGTGTGAGTATGTGTGAACAATCCCCTATCCACTATCCCCAAATCCAAAAAGCTCTAAAAACTAAAAGTTTTTCATATTTGGGACAAACTCCATTGTTGGCAAAACCTGATGTGAACTGATGCATGGCTATTTATAGACTTCATAATACCAGCAAGTGTGACTCCTCATGTATTTCACTTTAGAAACAGTCATATGTTTGATTATAGGGTGCTGCCCTAGGCTCTGGAAATGATACATAACACAGGCTCAACATAATTTATCACATTTTCAAATCCTGGATCATTCTGAATTCTGGCTCCAAAGGTTTTAGATAAGTGATTGTGGATCTTCAATTTGTCCATAATGTGATTTCATTACATAAGTTTTGGCTTATAACCAGGCAATTCAGAACAGCCTTTACATATGATTTTCTTTGGTTCAAAGTATATGAACCAAAGAGAATTAAACGAGATAAGCAGAGTGCTGTCTATGTGGGAGTAAATATATAAAATAAGGAGCTCAGTTTCATCAATATTATTTGTGGTCAGGAAGCCCAGGGTGAATCTGGTATTCAGTGGAGGCAACTGCCTCATCCCACATTTCTGATAAAATTTTTTGTCTTTGTCCTTCCCCCCCCTTTTTATAAACTTTATTTTATAGCCTTTGAATTATCTTTATTCTAAGCTGCATCAAATGTTAGGATATATTGGGGGAATATATATGGAAATATGTACCCCAAGCCTTACATTAAGTCTGTGTTCTATTATCTACTCAGTAGTGAAGTTGAAGACTAATCCATCAAATAATGTTTACAGTTTATAGTTTAGGTTGTGTATGCTAAATGGCTTAGAGTTTAAGTGGGTTTGACTATACCTGATATGATATAGTTTTTCTTTAGATTAAAGCCTTATATTTAACCAAAGTCTAGGTAAGCTCAGTGTCCTTATAATCTGTGCTCAGCCTCAACAACATCCACTGCAGAGTGTATGGCACTGGATTTCATTCCACATTCCATCTGGAGTTGCAGTTTGACCAACGGGGCAGATAGAAAGGAAGGGGCAGTCATTAGGGCAAACTCACAACAGGGCCAGCCCTTTCCTTGTTTGCAGGAAACTTCACCAATTGAAATTTTTGACCTGTCATACACTGTTAGGATAGACACACGCACGTATTCGCGCACGCACACACACACACACCCCAAGTGGGTAAGAATTGACAACATCTTAGATTTTTCCATGTCCCTATTAAGGATCCTAAAAGTAAAGTTTATAGATGAAAGTCAGGCTTTTTGGTAAGCATTTGCTTCCACCATAATTTCAGATGTGTTCCTAGAGGCATAAATTCTATTTCTAGACAATCAAGTTAAATCTAAGACATTTGCTTATTTTAATGCATGCAGATCTCAATGGAGGATGGTATCCCTTCTTTCTGTAAATAGTTCCAATTATATGGTAGTTGTTTAGATTGTAGTATTTAAAGGGACATATATGATATAATCCAACCCTTTCTCTTCATCCCTGGGTCAAACAGGAAGAGAATAGTCGGATCTAATGGAAGGATACAGGACCAGGAATCGGGTCCTTCCAGCTGCACTGTGGCCTGGCTGTGTGACTCCAGACAAGGCATCTGCCTCTCTGGGCCCCAGTTTCCTCTCCAAGAAATAAGAGGGCTGTCTACCCTGTTCAGCTCTAAAATGTTACTATTCTGTGAGAGGTGATCATCAGTAGACTCTTAGTCTACTTTGGACCCCTTCACCCAGAGGAGAGGTAGCAAATTTCTTCCAAATATGGGGCAACTTTTCTTTGCCTGAGGAGAAATTTTTAAGCATGGGGCTCTGAAACGGCTGGAGGGGAAGGAAGAGGCTGCTGATGAGCCCAGTTTAAGAGTTCCCTCCTCCCTAAGTGCATGCTTGTGACTACTGAATGGATTTTAAGGAATTTATAGGAATAGGAATTTATAGGAATAGGATTTTAAGGAATTTATAGGAATAGGAATTTAAGTAATTAAAAAAAAAGTTTCACTCTCTGCTATGCTTGGCTTTAATATTCTGGCCTTACTTAGATAGAACTGAAAAATTTTATTTTGGTAGTCAATAGGTAAGCATTGATTCTTTCTCCCTCTTCATTTCTGCTAAATAATCCAGATCACCCCTAAGGCAAGTGGATGCCATTCAAGGAGAAGGTCAAATAAAATGAAATGTGAGATAAAGAAGCATATAAATATATTTCAGAAAAAGGTAAATTACAATTTGTATTGTTACTGGTCTTTGCTTCTGTTTTTTTTATCTCTTCCATGGTACGAGTAAGAAGTCTCATAGTCAGCTATGGTCTGCAGACCAAATCTGGTCATCTGATTTTGTATGACCTGTGACCTAATAATGATTTTTACGGATGAATATTTGCAATTGATTTGATGATAGAACACTCTAACTTTTATCCCCCCATTAAGTGAATTATTACTGTGGAAAAGGATTTCACTTTTTTTTTTTTAATTAGAAAAGTCTTTATTTATTTTTGAGAGAGGGGTGGGGAGGGACAGAGGGAGAGGAAGAGAGAAAGAATCTTAAGCAGGCTCCATGCCCAGCACGGGGCTTGATCTCATGACTCTGAGATCATGACCTGAGCTGAAATCAAGAGTTAGACACTTAACTGACTGAGCCACCCAGGTGCCCCGAGAATTTACTCTTAGACCTGTATTACAAAAAAATTGTACTCAATTATTATCATCACTATATTTTGAATTTTGCCAATAAAATTTTTTTTAGAAATATCCTTTCTTCCTAGTATATAAGTATCAACATGCTATCCTTTATTTTGCTTCTTGTCTCACAAAGGCTAAAATATTAACTGTATGGCCCTTTCCAGAGAAGGTTTGCCAACCCCCCATGTTAAAGTATGAGGCTACCATTGCTATGCTAAGAATATCTCTGCTATTCTTGTGCTAAAGAGGCAGAGTCTAAGGTGAGCAGTGGATAAGTTCTTCCTCTTTCTGTCTTTGACAAAGGACAATCTCTATTCCCAGATAACTTTTAGAGAAAAATCAATGCCAAACAGTTTTCATAAATCTTTGCGCTTTTTGCTATTCTTATAAAAGCTTTTTTTCTGGAAAACCTAAACAGGACTGTCCAGACATTCATTGGGTTGGTGCTCACAGTGTGGTGCTAAGGAAGTTAATGTGTGCCCAGCTAATTCACAGTTAGAAATAAGCTTTGATCACTGGTCTGGTTTGGTTCATATCACTTAAGTAGAAATAGTTTAAAAAAGCGCCTGAACTATTTACAGTTGGAATTAAGTTCTTTTACTTACATTTCTCATCGTCTCTACATTTAGCTTTAGGTAATCTCTGTAGTGGTGTGATTTTTTCTAATCACAGTTCATATTTTATCATTTTAGCTGTGGTAATTACCAGGTATGTTCTACATTAATTTTTCCTTAATTACCCTTATTTCCTTTTAGTACTACAAACAGTGAAATGTGTTTTGTTTCCACTTTTCACATCATACATTGATCCATTTAAATTTGCAATGGTCTTTATTGTGATGAAAATAAATTATTTTTTGTTTATCCTTTTAAAATATCATTACAGTTATTTCGTGGTTGATAATTGTGTAGGTTGGTTGTACTGATTTGGTACATGCATAATCATGGAATTACTTCACATCCAAGTTTTTAAGTTTTTAATTTAATAAGTATTTTTAAAAGTTGTATTTATTTTTTTGCTGAGATCTTCAAAAGTCACTTGATTTATACTTCATTTTTGCTTTTTATTATTTTCTTTCTTGGCATCTGTTTGATAATAATAGTACTTAACATAATAATATTTCAGTTACTCCAGATTTACCCTGCGCTCAAAGGCACACTGGTAACTCTACCAAAGATGCAGAGAAATCTATTAGAGGGAGAGTCCAGGGATGAAGTTGGGTAGCCTGCCCTGACGTTTCCCAAGTGCTCCTCAAGCATTCTGTGCTCTCAACCTACAGAGACTGCAGTTTTGATCTTCAGGGAAGAATTGATTTAACTTCTACATTTACATTTTTATGATTGTATCTTTAAAGACTTATTACCTTAATAATACCTCCCATATGCCACTGTTTTTCAGAGCCAGCACTCCATGCTTATATTCCATAATCAAATTTTCTCTTTTAGATGCCTGTCATTTTTCATGGACTTCTCAAGCTTTCTACATTAGGGAAAGATTATGCATGTAAAAGAGCTGAACACAGAGCCTGACACCTAATAAGTGTTCAGTAAATGGTAGCTGTTGTCATAATTTGATTTTATTTGGCTTAAAAACCCTATGCATTTTTGTGAAAATTCATTGAGATTATTTTTACATTGAAATTTAGAAGTCTGGTTATAAGACTGAAGGTCTGTAGTTGGTAAAATTCTGTATTTCTCAAGACACCTAATGGGGGGATTGCACTAATATCACTCTAAGCATTTAAGAGAATTGTTCTGAGCACTGTTTTATAAATCCTCTGTAGAAATAGTCTTACCTAGATCTAGTCTATAATAAAAACAGGTTATTTTCAAAAAGCTTTTTAAATAGAATACCTATTTCTTGGTCCCAGTGGGTAGCTGAAGTGTTACTGTGTATTTGTGCTATGTGGGTAAGTATTAATTTTAGAGGATCTCTGTGGAGTTCCTGAAGACTGCATAGGAGGGCCCAGAAGAAGGCTCATGCTTTTTCTGCATGAGAGATCTTTTCCCAAATATTTGCCTACTATTGTGAAGTTGGCACTGGAATCCCAGGAACCCTGGATTTCAGTTTACTTCTGTAACAAGTTTGCATGACCTTTCATCAATGCTCTGGACTGTGATTATAATTTTAAAAATTATAATTAAATTAAATCACCATTAAAAATATATCCTAATTAATAAAACTATTCTAATGAATCTATAAGATTAAATAATCAGTTTCAAGGAATATCAGTGCTGACCTCCTTATTATTTTTTTCCTTTGTGGTATCACAACAACTCGGCTAATCAAACCCAAAGAATACTTGCTAAATTCATTTATTTTGGTAAATAGTTGTCTTTCCTGCTTGTCTTACAAGTGAAGTGTGGTTGGTTTGAGTCCAGGAGATATCTAGCATGTAGCCAGGACAGTCTCCAGGAAGGCCTTTTCCAACAGGATCAGTCTTATCTTAGTCCAAAAGAAAGTGATTTCTTTACCAATCAGAACAGTTTACATGTAGATAAAAAAATAACAAATGGCCATAAACACCATCAGGAAAGCTTTATTGGAAACTCCCTTTGAGATAAATTTTTCATTAGTCAAGCAAATGGTCCTCTTGCTCTTTTTGGTCAGTAGTTTTTAACTGTTTGTTGCAAAGACAGCTAATATAGGGTGGCTTGGCATCCACTGCTGCCACATTACTGAATGCAAAGTAGCTCAACTTCCATAGATTTCATGAATTTCTCAAGCTGTATTGCCTCTGGGAGCCATTTTGTCCATTGAGACAAACAAAGGGCATTGTTTATTCATGTAACAAGTATTTATTTGAAATTTACTCTGTGTCAAGCACTGTGGTAGAGGTCGGGAAAATCGCAGTAAATTAGACAAAATCCCTGCCCTCATGGAGCTTATAGTCTAACTGGAAAGAAAGCCAACAGGGTGATAAGTGCTATGATTGAGGAGGTTCAGGTTATTATACAACCACATCTGTAATTTAAAAGGATGGATTTACTCGGTTGATGACTCTATTCACATGTTGGGTGGCTGAAGCACTGATTAGGTAGCTTTTATGGGCATTGATTTTTCCCAGAATTATGATTCTTAGCGTGGATGAAGACAGGGTACCTAAGACTTTGGTAGAAAGAAGGAAGGACTAGAGGCTGGTAGATGATAGAAACCAGGAGAGATAGCAAAATGGCATAAGCCTCAAAGGAGCAGGAAGTTTCCTGAAGACAATGACTCCACCTCCCAACTCAGCTTGAGAGGTGTAGAGAAAACATCATTCTTTTGCAGGCAAGGAGGTAGAAGGAATGTTTAGTGAGGAGGCTGGTGAAGTTTGCTAACCAATGAAAGGAGTTCCAAGGGCACCCGTGGAAGGTGTGGCAGGGAGAAGAACAGTGGAAAGTTGGCTCAGTGGAGAGGAAATAAAGAGTATTTGGGGGATAAGTGTCCTGGGGCAGACAAATGGTAAAGGGGGTCATGTATCTTGGAAGGTGACTAAGGTTTGCAGAAATATGAGACTCAGGTCCTTCTGAGTCACTGGGAGGGCAATTGAACTGCATTTCTGAGGGATATCTGTTCTCATTTGGGAGACCCCCCACCTTTTTAGAGGTCAGCCAAGGTCTGGCTGGATTGTGTAGGCACAGAGACTAGTTGGTGGCCTCATCCATCTGGCCTCATGTGACAAGGCGCTTGGAGGCAGTGAGAGTCCTCCAGGGTAGTGTTCAGGGTTCAGATGTGAGCTCACCAAATCATATCTAAATCTTGCTGATGTAGTAAAGTTCAATCTGAAAAGACCACCATTGCTTATGCTTTCTTTACTTGTGCCTGTCTTCAAATAGGTTTAGAAGAATCTTACAACATCATTTTAATAAGTTTTCCCCAAATTATGATCTAATAAATAATTAAGAGTGTAGGGGAGAGTCAATAAAGCAAGGGTTGGGAAGGAGGAAGAGAAAGATAAAAGCTGTGAAGGGAAAGACAAAATACTGGAGAAATCAGGATAAAGCTAAGACAGTTGTAAGCAAATTGCAGGCTACCTGTATTTGTCATTCTCTGTGAAAAAGTACTTTATGTGATATTCAAGTTGGTACAAAGCTCTGGAGGAAATGGACAGTATCAGGGCAGATCTGTTTACTCCCAAAGCTTCCATACCCCTCCCTACACACGTGCACTGCCTTTCAGATTTATGTGCCACATGTTTCAACATCTTCAGACTGTTCCCAGAAATGCTGTTGGCTAAAGTAGAATCTCTTAAGATTGGTTCATTCTCTGTGCCTTGAGTTGGTTTTGTTTCATGTTTCCATCCTATCTTCCCTAGGCTTTTGCAAAGGGGAAAAAATACATCCCATGATACTCTATTAGTCTTCCTAATATTAAGCATCTTGAGATGGATGAAACCCTCCCCCTCTCAATTATTCCTCCTCCTCCCCTGACCAGGCCCTGGCCTTGTTGGGCAGTGGTCTGCAACCTTTTATCCAGAAGCCTTGGGTGTAACAGGCTACAGAGAAATGACTTGAGATCCTGGACAATTGCTTAAGGACTGTCAGCATTTAGGGCACCTGGGTGGCTTAGTCGGTTAAGCTGGCTGCCTTTGGCTTAGGTCATGATCCCAGGGTCCTAGGATCGAGTCCCGCATCGGGCTCCTTGCTCAGCGGATAGCCTGCTTCTCCCTCTGCCTGCCACTCCCCCTGCTTGTGTTCTCTCTCTCTCTCTCTGACAAATAAATAAATAAAATCTTAAAAAAAAAAAGACTGTCAGCATTTACTTACTAGTCAGCACATACTCACCTACTGGTCATAGTATTAATAATAGCATAATAATAATAATAGTGATGATGGGGCGCCTGGGTGGCTCAGTCCTTAAGCGTCTGCCTTCGGCTCGGGTCATGATTCCAGGGTCCTGGGATCGAGCCCCGCATTGGGCTCCCTGCTCCGCGGGAAGCCTGCTTCTCCCTCTCCCACTCCCCCTGCTTGTGTTCCCTCTCTCGCTGTGTCTCTCTCTGTCAAATAAATAAATCTTTAAAAAAAAAAAATAATAGTGATGATAACTTTCTCCATGATTCATGTGCAAGCCACTGTTTAAAGCATTTTAATTACAATATAAGCTCCATAAGGACAGAGATTTTTGGCTGTTTTGTTCACTGCTGTATCTCAAGAGCCTAGCGTGGCACTTGATCCACAGAAGGCAAACAAATATTTTTTGAGTGATGTTATTTATTAAATTATCACCACAATTATCTGAGGTAGGTACTATTATTTTTTTTTTAAAGATTTTTTATTTATTTATTTGAGACAGAGAGAATGAGATACAGAGAGCATGAGAGGGAGGAGGGTCAGAGGGAGAAGCAGACTCCCTGCCGATCAGGGAACCCGATGCGGGACTCGATCCCGGGACTCCAGGATTATGACCTGAGCCGAAGGCAGTCGCTTAACCAACTGAGCCACCCAGGCGCCCCTGAGGTAGGTACTATTATTGTATCCAGTTTACAGATGAGAAAACTGAGTAACAGAGTAGTTAAATAATTTGTGAAGGTTACATAGCCAGAAAGTGGCAGAACCAAGTTTTGAACCAAGCAGAATTGTTGCTTTACAAAAATGTGAAATCAATTTACCTAATAATCACAAAAGAAAGTTGGTCTATATGCACAGTGAAATGCACTTGATTAACCTCACTTTGGGACAGCCAAGTATTGAACGAATATATTAAGCCCCTACCATAATTTTGCTACATGCTGAATTAACTTAATAGCTTTAGTTATTGTTTTTTAAAAAAACTTACATTTTCTGCACTAACATTTTATAAATTGTGAGCTATTTTCCAACCCTTAAGAATATACCTCGTTTTGTTAATCCAGATGGCATTTCTTGAGATTGCCAAAATACACAAACAACATAAAAATATTAACATTTCATTTTTAAGGGAAAAGTATCCCCCCTTTCCGAAAATTCAGTAATCAAAATTCTAGAAGCCTAAAAATGCAAATCATATGCAATTTCATTACTGGTCATCAGAAAGACATACATACCCCTTTTAATGTATCATCTAAAACACACACCTGACTTCCAAAAATGTGGAGAATGAGAGGTTTCCATGCTTTTCCATATTTAGAAGTTTCCAAGGACTGTATTACAGCAGATGCTATAAGTAGTATTTGAAAGATGAAGTAGTTAAGTGGCCCTTTTTTATAACTGAAATTAAAGATGAGTTTAGTTGTTCTTAGAAAGATGAAAGAATACCTGACAACTCAGTTCTGACATCTCATGGAACAATATATCTTTCAGGGCACTCCTGTCTTCAGATTTATTTGTAGCAACTGAAAGGAATTAGTAAAATGATTTAACAAACGTGGAAACATTCAAGAACAATCTTTGCTCTTAGCTCTGGGATAAGGAGATGAGAGGTATGCTGCCTGTCTCTGAAATAACTCATAATCTAAACAGGATAGCAGAAAAGAAAACAAACAGAAATGAAAATCCAGATCATAATAAACCACAATGCAGGTGCTATGACTGTGGAATTCACAGGGTATGAGAAGCACTGTGAAGGAGTGGCTGATGTAGTAGGGAGCAGGCCTACAAGTTTCTTGGTGGAGTTGTCACCTGAACTGAGTTTTGAAAGACAATCTAGATGTTTCTAAGATGGACTAATTAGTAAAAAGTATGAGGCAAGAGGGAGGAAAGTCCCAGGAAAATGCCAGTACTTAGGTATGCCTGGAGCAAAGCCTGTAAAGGACATGAGCCTGGAGAAGTCATCAAGAGTCACATTGAGAGGGCGCCTGGGTGGCTCAGTTGGTTAAGCAACTGCCTTCAGCTCAGGTCATGATCCTGGAGTCCTGGGATCGAGTCCCGCATTGGGCTCCCTGCTCAGCGGGGGGTCTGCTTCTCCCTCTGACTCTCCCCCTCTCATGCTCTCTCTCTCTCAAATAAATAAATAAATCTTTAAAAAAAAAAAAAGAGTCACATTGAGGAGAACAAGCCCAAATGCAGGGAGACTGAATTTTTGTTCTAGAAATAATTGAGAAATAATGATGATAAGCAGGGAGGGACAAGTTAAATTTGCGTTTGTGGAAGGATGGTTTATTGAATGTCTGGTGAGATAATATTTTGAGAGATTAGCTGATGTTTTATTTTCTCCTTGTATTGCCCCCTTTCTCTACTGTTTGCCTGCCTTGACTTGCCAAATTCAGACTGCTAGTCTTACGCTCATTGCCTTAGAATTGTAGCAGGAAATAAAGTACCAAAAGTCTGAGAAATTGTGTCTCTGAAACCTAAACTTTTTATTGGAAGTTTTAAAAGATTTGCGGAAAAAGTAAAAGGAGTTTGAGAGGATACAACATATATTTAAGATGTCTTGGCCAGAAACATAAAGGCCTGAAGATTTTTTTCTAGACTAAAAAGATTCTGACCCTATGTGAGATATTAACTTCTGTCTTGTTCTTCATGTATTCCTCTCTCCTTTTCCATTTCTAGAAGGTGGCCTGGATTTTGTGTTTCTTGGCCTGGAGGAGTTTTGAGTTTTAGTGTCTAAAAGCAGAGTTTCCAGAAGAATCTTATTGAGAGAAACCTCACCTTGTTAAGAGGAGGAAGAGGAGAGGCAAGAAGTCCATTAACCTGGAAAGGGTGAAGGTCTTCAGGGCCCTTGCAGACCCGTGCTTCATTCCCTTGTTGTGTCCCAGGAAGCTGACAGACTTTAGGAAGGGAATAGGATGGGGTACCCTTAGATGGTAACGGCTCTACCAGCTTCAGCAAAGATTCCTATCCTTTGGGAGAATTAGCTATGCCACCTACCATCAAGGGATCATATTTTAATCTCCATAAGACTCTTGGGATCCCTATACAATCCTGGAGGAATAGAGTGGAGGAGATTAGAAGAAACTCAATAAAAACTAAGAATAAGATTTTCTGCTCAAAGTTAGATTTAATTAGGTTTAGGAAAAATAATTTGACACCCACACTTGAGTTGGTGGATTGAAATTCACACTCAGTGCACGTTATAGAATGATTTCTCTGGTGTTGGGGAAGAAGTACCGGAAAACATCAAAACTGGAAGAAGGCAATGGCTTAGGAGACTTATACTTAAAACCAAACTACCAAGGATCTAAACTTAGGCAGGGACTTCATGACTGGAGAGAAGTTGATAGATCTGAAAGATGCTCAGGAGATGGAAGTGAGAAGAGGAGGAGTATCAATCAGGTTCCAGTCTGGAGACAGAAACCACACAGTGATTTGAACAGGGAAAGTTTCATATAAAGAATTTTTTTTTAGATTTTATCTATTTATTTGACGGAGAGAGAGAGAGCGCACAAGCATGGGAAGCTGCAGAGAGGGAGAAGCAGGCTCCCCACTGAGCAGGGAGCCCTCTGACAAAGGAAAAATGTTTACAGGGTCCAGCTTCAATATCACAAGCAGGGCAATGGAGGGTGGATTTGGAGCTCTGAGATAATACATTGATAGCTGGCATGAGGTTGGGGAGCACTCTAAGATGACTTTTAGCTTAAGTGATTGAGTTTATGTTGATTTTTTTCAATAAGGAAGGAATAGGAGGTTGGGGGGGGGAAATTGATGGTCAAACTTAATGAGTCAAAAAGATTGTGTGTAGAATGAAAAGGTGACATGACTAATAATTGAAACATGAGAATACCAGTACTTTAAGGTTAAATGAGGGAGAGACCCTTATGAAAGAAGCTGAGAAGAAGAAATGTTATAGGAGGTAAAATTGGGGGGGTTGTTATGGAAGCCAACAGATAAGAGAGATTTAAAGAAAGAAAGGAGGGATGAATAATGCCAAATGCTGCAAAGAGGCCAAGTAAAAATAAGAACTGAAATATGTCAATAGGATTTAGGAGCTAGGAGATCTTGTACAGTTCTTTATCATATATAGTATAAGTATTAAAAGTGGATAATAGGGATTTGGACCATGCAGGTTGAACAAGTCATTTGCTAGAATGTTGTAAGGTGAGGAGATGTATAAGATGCCATGACTGTTTTCAGGGATTTACTTTAGAAAAGGAGGAGAGGCATGTATAAATAATCCCAGTAGAAGATGCACTGCAGTGAATGTTGTATGAAACAACAAATGAAGTGTAACTAGAACACAAGGGAGGGAGAGCCTGTCTCATGCTGAGAGGATCAGAGCAGGCTTAATTTGAAGGAAGATGCACTTAAGTTGGGCTTTTTTGCAGGATAGGCAGAGTTTCAGGAGGCAGAGATTAGAATAAGCAAAGACACTAAAGTGGAAAGATGCAAGACAGGTAGGAAGACCATGAAGTTTGACCTTTGTGTGATACGTTTAATGGTAAATATTGAGGATACTACAAGAAATGGAGTAACAAGGAGAGGAATTTTTATATAGCTGTTGACCATTTAATGAGTACTCGGTAGGCAATGGAAAGCCAACGAAAGTAAGTCAGGACTTGACCAGCACTGTGCTTAGTAGGATTACTAGGGACAAATGCATGGAGGACTGTTTGGATGAATGATAAACTAGAAAGAAATATATCAAATCAGAGGGCTACTGAGGTTGGCAAGGGACTAGCACAGCTCAGAAGCTTTACTTAGGAAGGAGTGAGGAGATGGCGCTGCAGGGAACTAAAGGAATTTGTGAAAGAAGTGACAAGAAATAGTGTTGAGATGTTGGAATCTAATTGAGGGGAAGTAGAAAGGATACTAGAGCTTATAGAGATTGTTTTGGGGAAGGTTACACCATTAGTGGAAATGGAGAAGAAAAATATGGGTAGTTTGGGTTGAGAGGAGCTTTAGTTCTGGACAAATTGAATAATCTTAGGAGATTAGAAAATTTTGATTCACATCTTTCTAGTCTTTAACATACTAACTACAACCTACTGGGTGTTTAATATAGGTTTCAAGGTCAAGTTTCTTTGTCTCCAGGTCTAGGCTCTTAAATATTACATAAGACTCTACTTGTGCATATGTCTCCTCCTCTTAATTAACTAACTTGTAATTCCTGGTGACCATGAGCCACATCTTGCACTGCTCAATGGCTCTCAGATTGCTAAGAACAAGATTTGTTCAATGCAAGTATTCAATTAGTATCTGCTCAATGAATGAATGTTGCAGTCCACTTAATGGTCCCCAAGGGGCTTGAAGAAGTTCAAACTCCTGTATTTACCAAATAAATATGTGCTTGGACTTAAGAAAACACAGCTGGTTAACTCAGTTGACTTGAGCATGATACTAATGAGGCTAAGGTCATAGGTTTAGTCCCCTTGTGGGCCAGTTCACTTTGCACTATTTTCATGCTCTCAATCTTAAACAGACTTTATAGCAAATGCACATACATACACGTGGTCCCAAGGGAACCAGCAAAAAAAAAAGGAGAAAGAATGAATCCGTGCAAATCTATCACCACTGCTGGAAAAACACCTTGAATAATATTACCTACTTATGGCTGGTCACTGGTGTCATTTATGTTACCTATGAAGAATGGCTCATAATTATTATGTGCCATGCTTAAATTTGTTATACTGAAGTCCCAATTAGGACATGCACCTTAAGTGTAAGAGGATTTAATAATTTAAACTACACATTACTAAAATTATTTGACAAAGATTTTATAGCAAAAAAGAAAACCCACCCTTGTTCACTTAGAAATTAATTTGATTTATCCATAAGAACATCTTTACTAATTTAAGTGATATATTCTTCAATATATACCCCTAGTCATTGTGATATAAGAAATTTGCTTTTGGAAAAAAAGAGAAAAAGAAGAAAGAGAAATGTAGGGAATGATATAATGTGTGGAAAGATTGTGGTGGCTGTTAGGACAGATATCCTGGGTTTGAATCCTGAATATACAACTTAGTATCAATGTAATCTGGGACAATATATTTGGTCTCTCAGAGTCTCAGTTTTTTACCTGTAACAGGTAAAAATCCATAGGATAATCCTATGGACCTTACAGGCTTGTTCTGAGCATTTAGTAAAATGATATATGTAAATCACCTTGCATATAAGTGGTTTAAAAAAGGTATTGTTCCCTTCATTTCTTATTTCTCAAAACTCCTCTGAGTTTATTTCTCTGAATTGTAAGTGATGTGAATACTTGGAGAAATTTTGTAAATAAAATGATAGCATTAAAAATCTGTTATTATATTTGCATCAATAATACCTTTTAAAGGTTGATTACTTTTTTTTTTTTTTTAAAGATTTTATTTATTTATTCATGAGAGACAGAGAGAGAGAGAGAGAGAAGCAGGCTCCCAAGGAGCAGGGAGCCCGATGCGGGACTCGATCCCAGGACCCTAGGATCATGACCTGAGCCGAAGGCAGACGCTTAACCATCTGAGCCACCCAGGCGCCCAGGTTGATTACTTTTTTAAAGAAATTTTTAATTGGTTCATGTTCTCTGTATGGGAAATATTTGTTTTAGAAATAAGGAAGTACAACCTCCTGTAGTGATTTTGCCTTGTTGGCAAAGGTGAATTTAATTTTTTCTGATGTAGTATAAATGGAATTGTGATTAAAATGGTAGATCCTTTGAGGAACAATAAGTCTTCTCAAAAGGGACTATGGAATACAGAGGTTTTCACACCATTATCTGTTGGAAGAATCATCACTGTGAGTCCCCTCACAGTGGTACAGAATTTATTTATTCCCTGTCTGTAAAGAACAGACTGCAGAATCAGGCATTGTATGTTTGCTGGGGTAACCCATCCTCTTAGGAGCACCAATATCATTCTCCCCAACAAATAGAGAAATTTGGCATCTTTGCTAAATTAGATTAGTCACAAACTCCAAAAGAAAATATGTTGATTAATGTAAGACCTCATGTTTCCTAAATAAGGTATTTGGAAACATTCATAGAAAGGAAGGAATCAGCCCACATCTACCTTTGGGTATAGTCTCTCTAGGTTTCTAATATGTTTCCATTCTTTAGGATAGAACACCCATTGTATTGAGCCCCTGGGCTCTAAGTGGTATCTATTAATCTCTGTTACTTGTATTCTCATTTTTCTGACTAATGTTGCTCTTGTCTAAGGAAATTTAGCAGAGGAAAGAATAAAAATGTAGTCTGTTGGGGGAGGGTTGGGGACAAATATATGAAATGGAAGAATCAGGGGGAAAAAAAATCAAAATGGAAGCATTAAGATGAAGAATTTATGGAGTACAATTTGTCATGAGTTGTACTGACCAATAAAGAAAATGAAAAGTTTGTGGATTAATATTTTAAACTCATACCCTGAATTAGAATCCAGCAAATCAATGCCAGGAACCAGCAAATGTACTTAGCAATTAGCAGGAGGAAAAAAAAAAAAAAAGTGAGCTAGTTAATCAGCTTTGGAACCTACGGTGGTTCAATTTTACATTCTGATTAAACAGTTTCAATCTAGTTGTCATTTACTTTTAAAGTGCTGGTACAAGGAAGTTGCTGTAAATAGCAGTACTAATTGCACAGACTTGAGCCAAGCACACATACTGCATGCTGTGTATACTTGTCTTGTGTTGTGCAGCTCTGCCAACAAACCTGTTCCTGCTGCTCCTACCCAGTCCTTTCCTGGGCACAGCACACCCATTTACTAAGTTTTCAGGTGTGTACACAGGTGTGGATGTGTGAGTGTGGATGTGTATATGTCTCTGTATGGTATGTGTGGGGATGGTCTTCTAAATGAATAATAGCATGAACATTCAAAACAATTCCTTTTCATTTATTCCTAGGTCTTGAAATCCTATTTCCCCAAATGTGAAAACCTACCATGCTAGCCTAATGAGCTGTTTATATCCTGTTCTCACTTTCCTTCTTTTATGGATGATTTTTGTTTCTCTTTAGTTTCATTATTTTCCCTAAAAGTATAAAAGAATTAGTCAATGCATTGCTGTGCATTCCCCCCTCACTCAGGCCGCTGCTTGTCACTGAATCACTGAGCTATAACTGAGAGAACCCTTTATGTGAACTTGATGGAATTGCTGATAATTGGGGACTGGTATGTCAGGGCTCAGGTTGGGGCAAGACCAAAACTTGTGCTGAAAATGAAACCTAACTGCATATATACTTCCAGGAAATTCTTGGAATGTGAATTCAGTAAGTTATGAAAAGAATTGTAAAGAAATAATAGTTTATACATGATATAACGATTGGCAAGAGATGATGTAGCATTCTTTTCTTTTTTTCAAATTGAGCTTACTGAAAGTATTTTCATAATGTGGATGAATTGCAGCCCATCAAGGATGAACAAGCACATGGGTGAATTAATACCAAACCTCATGACTATTGACAAGGAAGGTGTCCCTACCCCCATTCCCCCATTAGGGGAAAGGTTAAACTTACAGAGCGAATGCATTAATTACTGTTCACTTCAAAAGTACTTTATTTTATTATGGTGTGCAGTATTCATCACCTAGACAACCAGGTCCTTGGGAAGGCCATGCCAATAAAAGAAAGTCAAGATAAAGTACAGACGTCATTATTGAGAGTACAGCATTTTAAATCAAATTAAAGAAACACTACTGAGGTTGCCAACATTTTGACTTGTCTGTTGTGTAGGTCTCAGACACCAGGGAACATGACATCACAGAGATTTCTTTTTAATATACACATGCATCCTCTTTAAATGAAATGTCCGTGCATTTATTAGGTCCAGAATTGAATTCTCCCCAATTATTAATAAGCTAAAATCTTTGACACTACCTTCAATATTTAAATATATATATTTTCCCTTAGTCTATCCTGAGATCATAGAGGAGACCCCTAACAGCCTGTCTGGGTGCAAAGGGAACACTGGGCTCACAAAGGACACTCTCTTGCTATTCTACTCCCTGGGTGCCCTTAGTGAGGGGCTCGTATACTTGCAACCTCAGCTGGGGAGCGGAAGATAGCCTTTTCCAGTTCATTTGTTACTAACTGGCAGCCAAGGATTCACAGCTTTGCCATGAAGCCTGGGCAATGTGATAGGTCTAAGCCACATGTTTAGGCAAATGAAATATGGCTTTATACAATTTTCTTTCTTTTTTTTTTTTAAGATTTTATTTATTTGAGAGAGAGAGAGCACACATGCACACTAGTGGGGGGAAGGGCAGAGGGAAAGGGAGAAGCAGACTCCCAACTGAGCAGGGAGCCTGATGTGATGTGGGGCTCAACCCCAGGATCCCCGAGACCATGACCTGAGCCAAAGGCAGACTCTTAACCGACTGAGCCACACAGGCACCCCTATGATTTTCTTAATTGGGACTCTTAGATAATCCTTTTTCATATTCTTGTCACCACTCTAAATAAAGATAATCTGAGGGAATCACAAGTATAGTGGGAAGGGAAACCAGGGTTGAAAGTTTAATTCTCATCCAAACCTTAAAATAATTTGAACATGAACTCAATTACTGGACACAGAAGGAATGATGGCATCTGTCCCATCAGATGCATTATTATTTATCAGGGGTCTTCTGGCTTATGCTTTTAGTTGCTTTTGAGATACTAATTATTCTGAAAAATTTGAAGCTGCAAAGAAGGGCAGGCTTTTCTTTCTTTTTAACAGGTATTTAGGGGAAAGTGTTTTGTGACTCTGAAACCAGTAATTTGAGAATAAAAATTATTTTCCCTCTAGCCATTCACATTTGTGATCAGTGTGTGCAATTTTATCAAGAATATCATGATTTAACATGAAGGGTTTCTACACAGAAAACATTCAGGAGAGCATCTCAGTCTCTTCCTTTTGTAGAACCGATTTCATGTTGATATTCTTAAATGTGCAAGCCCAGGCTGTGTATAACTGAATGAATTAATAACCTATACTTGGAAAAAGTCAAAGCACTTAATATTACTTCTTTTTTCTCTTTCTTTCAAAGCTTATAAATATTTTTTTCCTAAATTACCTACTACACTTAACATCTTCATGCAGAAGCAGTTCTTCAATTGCTGGCCCCTAGCTTTTTATCTTCGATATTGTCTTTTAGTCACTGCAGTGTACTTACATATAGAAAATGGTTCAAGTCTTTTCTTCTTGCTTGGCTCCTACTGCCTTGGTAGCATTTGACACGGTGGACATTTACCCTCTGCTCATTTAACTATGACATTCTCTGTCTTGTGGCCATACCGTTCTTAGCTCTGTACTTACTCTTCCTTTATAAAAGCATTTTGGCTATCTGCAGTGCTTACTTTCTTGTTGCAGAAACCCAGAGCAGAGTTGGGCAGTGGGGTGGAAGGCATGGGATGGCCATGGAGCCTTACCAAATCCTTACAGTGGTGGAGTGACCATTGCCAGAGCCCTGTGGGATTAGAAATCTGATACCAGCTTCCAAAATTGACTTAGCAAACCTTATCTCCATAGAAAATTTCACCAGAAGTTGATGCTTATAAACTCGATTAAATTAAGCTACAGTGAGGTATGGAAGGGCTGAGGGGCTGGATACTCCTGTCTTCTGGTCAGTGCATTCTCTTTTTAAGCAAAGTGTGAGGAAGACAAGTTACTATCAGCAGGGTTGCACAGTGAGCCTAGGGGAGGAAAATGAGGAGTAGATTATGTAATTGATCTTCACAATGGGGATATTCTTGGTCTGGATTTGGAAAGGATGAGTTCATGGATCAGTGTTCTTTCTCCCTGTGGGTAGGACTTGGAGTTGGGATGAGCACTGCTCTATGCTTCTCTTTCATCTCTGCTTCATTAGATAATTTTCATCATACCATGTCCCACTTTATGTTCTCCTCACAACTTGTACATATTCCCTCACCCTTGTTGTTCTTTATGAATGGTCTTTCTTTTAGAGTACGGACATATCTTAACAGATATGGGAATCCCTTTATCCTCTGAGTTATTAAAAGCAGATTGTAGAAAGGATCATTGATTCAATTTATATAATTCTCATTTGCAATCTTAATTCTATGATTTCCAAAGGAAATAATGATTGTCATAGGTGCCTCCTTCCCTTCTTTCTTTTTTCAGTCCCTCTTGAGATGTTATTGTGTGGTCAAAGGAGCATAGATTTTGCAGTATGAAATTTCAGAGATGGATGTGCTCTCTGCTAGTTGGGAGATTTAGCTTCTAGCCAGCTATAAGATCTTGGGTATATTATTTATACCAATTGAGCTTCAGGGTTTTTTTTTTTTTGATTAGTAAAAATGGATTATAATATCTATCTTTTAATGACTTTAGCAGTGTGGCTAATTTCCAAATTCTCATCTCTAGCTCACAGAATCCTCCTGAGGTCCAGAACCCTGTTACCAACTGCTTACTAGGAATGTCTAGTTGGATATCTCACTAGCAATTTAAACTCAAAATGTTCTGATGGTGAATATTATCTCCCTTCAACCCACTGCTACTTCTTTGTAATAAGTGGTTTTAGATGTTGAGTGGGACTTAGTTTAAAACTGTGATTAAGGCCCAAAGCTGGAAAATAAGATTCTAAATAGTCTGCATTCTAAATGCAGAGAGTATACTGGCACTTTCCCTCAGTGCTTGATGAATGGTTTTTTCAGAGTCTGTTGTGTACCTAAACCTCTCTGACTCCTCAGTATTTTACCTGCCTCCATCTCTCTCCAACCTCTTTCTCCATCCTTCCCCTAGCAGCAGTAGGAAATTGTAAAATTTGGTCTGGAGCTATCAGTTAAGGATACTCTGTCCTTTCTCCCTACGCTAACACCAGAGGAGAAGCATGGGCAATGGGGGGGTGGGGTGAGGGATGTGTGTGAGACTCTATGCCCCAACCTCAACCCCCAGCTGCAGGTCTAACATGGCATGGTGGGAAAGGAATGTTCAAAAAAGAGCTATAAATCCATGTGATATTGAGGTTACTAAGTTACCAGGACTTAATTTAGAGAGGTAGAATAAAAAGTGTAGGAAAAAAGTCTGATACCAAGTGCTAGAATATGAAGCAACAATATCTCCAGTATCTTAACTAGAGGGAGGTAAGTTGACAAACTACTTAGGAATTATCTTATGACGTTGAAGATATGAATACCCTATGACTCAGTAATTCTACTCCCAGGTATGTCTCAAAGATAAACTCATGAATATGTGCACCAGGACACAGATACAAAAATATTTGTAGTGGGGTGCCTAGGTGACTCATTTGGTTAAGCGTCTGACTCTTTTTCTTTTTTTTTAAAGATTTTATTCATTTATCTGACACAGAGAGAGAGAGAGAGAGAGAGAGGAAACACAAGCAGGGGGAGCAGGAGAGAGAGAGGGAAAAGCAGGCTCCTCGCCGAGCAGGGAGCCGGACACGGGGCTCAATCCCAGGACCCTGGGATTACGACCTGAGCCGAAGGCAGACACTTAACCAACTGAGCCACACAGGCACCCCAAGCATCTGACTCTTGATCTCAGCTCAGGTCTTGATCTCCGAGTTGTGAGTTCAAGCCCTGTGTTGGGTGTGGAGCCTACTTAAAAAAAACATAGCACCACTGATTGGAGTAGCAGAAACAGACAAAAATCTTTGGATAACCAAAATGTTCATGGCAAAAACAAAAAAAGCATTAAAAAAAGATAAATGGCAGTTGTTCACACAATGGAATATTATACAGGAGTTAAAATAAATTATAGCTCTATCCAAAAATGGGGATGAATACTAATAATATAATGTTCAGTGAAAAAAAAAACCAAAATAGCCAGCCCTCCAAGATTATAGAGCTTTATCACTTTGTTCTAACCCAGCATTTATAGCAAATTATTTTTAAAACATCAGGGGAATGAGGGGCACCTGGGTGGCTCAGTCAGTTAAGTGTCTGCCTTCAGCTCAGGTCATGATCCTAGGGTCCTGGGGTTGAGCCCCACATCAGGCTCCCTGCTCAGTGGGTAGTCTGCTTCTCCCTCTCCCTCTGCCTCTCCCCCCTGCTCATGCTCTCTCTCTCTCTCAAATAAATAAATAAAATCTTAAATAAAAATCTAAAAAATGATAAACATAATTTGGTATAAGAGTCATATTAGATAAGAAGAGGCAAAAGATAGAATAGGGAGGTGAACATAGTTAGATGTAAGTTTTTGTCATTGTTCTAATTCTCCAGTTGGGTGAGTGATTTGTGTGTATTGATTATATAATTAATAAGTACTTAATACATAAATAAAAAGGGGACCATGAATGATGGTAGTATGTAATGAGAAAAGTATTATGCTTCACCCAATGTTGTAGTCCTAAAGTCCATTAAAAAAATAAATAGAAAAGTTATGAAGCCAGGTGGGGATAAGGTGAGTGATGGAGCATAGCTGAAGGCAATTACTGGAAAAAATTAAGTTGTCTTATGTTTATTCTCCAACAAGTTGAGACTTCTCAATAAAGCATTTTCAAATGCACGAAACCACCCTTCTCCCAATTGCCTGTTTGAATCTGCCTGTATTTGAATCCGAGTCACCTTTATTACCATTATCTAGTCTAGTGTTTTTTCAACCATAGTTCACAACCCAACAGATTACGAAATCGGTTTAGTGGTTTACTCTCAGCTTTTAAATAAAAAAAGAAAGAGAATAAACAATAGAATATATTATTGTGCATTACACATAGTAAGGGCATATTTTTGTGAAACTTCTGTTTCAGTTATTTATGCATATGTGTCTATGTTGAATTACAAAGTAATCAGAGGGTGCATAAAAAAAAGTAGTTGGTAGCCAAATTCTATAGGTCCATTTGTAACAAACCTATTCCCTCCTTTTACTCTCACTGCCCCCACCTTTGGGCAGGTTCTCCATAACCTCCCTTAGGTATAATGGCCTTCTAATTGGAATCTTAATTCCAGGCTATCCTCTCTTCAATCTGCCACAAACTCTGGAAGGATCGAGCTAAAACGGAGTTCTGACCATCACATTCCTGCTCAAAACCCTTCAGCGATTTCCCTTTCATTATTTGCTGAAGTCAGTAGAACTCTCCTCCCATTAAAGACTCTCTGAAACATAGTCCAAACACATTTTTGTAGACTTATACACTGATACTCTCTCCTGAAACCTCTCCAAATACACTCCAAATACATTTCACATTATTCTTGCAGCACCTCTACTTTTTATGGTAATAATTTACATACATGTTTTGTTCTACTATTGGGTTTTAAGCTTCTCGACATCAGTGCTTAAAATAGTGCTTTGCATATAGTAGTTATACAATAAATATTTGATCATGTGAGGAATAGAACTTGCAATATAGTCTTGGATTTCTTTTTATTGATGGTTTAATTGATTTTTAATATAAGAATGTCCACAGCAGCTTTATTTATAATAGCTGAAAGCAACCCAGATACCCATCAGTAGGAGAATGCATAAACAGACTATGGTTTTTTCATACAATTAAATGCTTCTTAATAGCAAAACAGAACAAGCGATATGCCCAACAACATGAATGAATCTCAAAAACATGATGGGAAAAAAAAAGCCATATACAAAAGAGTACATACTCTATGATTCCATATTTATGAATTTCTTGAACAAGCAAAACTAATTTTTGGAGGAAAATAAATCTTATCGGTGGTTGCTTCTGGTGGGATGAGATAAAGATTGACTGGAAAGGAACATAGGGGAACTCTAGGTAACGTAAATGTTCTATTGATAAATTTTGGGTCTCATGGTTGGATGCATTTTTCAAAACTCATTGAATGGAAGACAAACCTGTAGAGACAGTAAAAAGATCAGTGGTTTCCATGGGTTGGGGAGGGAGAAGAGATTAAGAGGCAGAGCAGAGAAGATTTTAAGGCAGTGATAATACCATGTATGATACTGTAATGATGGATGCAAGTCATTAAACATTTGTCTGGACCCACAGAATGCACAACACCAAGACTGAACCATAATGTAACCGTTGAATTTGGGTGATTATGATGTGTTAATGTAAATTCATCAATTGTAACAAATACACCATTCTGGTGAGGGAGGTTGGTAATGGGGGAGGCTATGCATGTGTGAGGGCAGGGGGTGTATGGGAAATCTCTTACCTTTCTCTCCATTTTGCTATGACCTAAAACTGCTCTAAAAAATGAAGTCTTAAGAAGCAACAATAGCAACAACAACAACAAAACAAAACCTTATGGAATGGTACACTTAAGATTGGGGCATTTCATTGTATGAAATTTTCCTTAAAAAAAGAGTGTTGAACAAATATTAAATTCTAATTAATGATATGCATGCTGAAGCACTTGGGAAGAAGGGTATTAATGTCTGCAGCTTATTTGATGGATGAGTAGAGAGCTACATGGATGGATAGATAACATATGAAGTAAGTATAATAAAAATTAATGGCAGAATCTAGGTCGTACAGTGTTTACTATAAAAATTTTCAAATTTTCTGTACTTTAAAATTTTTTATAATGAAATGTTGGGTGGGAGGAAGACAGGTAGAAAAGTTTAGAATGCCTTATGGTTTATAGTTCCTTGTTAGTAGTGGATTTCTCTCTCTCTCTATGATATGTCTACTTTTTTTTTTTTTAAAGATTTTACTTATTTATTTGACAGAGAGAGACACAAGCAGGGGGAGGGGAGAGGGAGAAGCAGGCCTCCCGCGGAGCAGGGAGCCCGATGTGGGGCTCGATCCCAGGACCCTGGGATCATGACCTGAGCCGAAGGCAGACGCTTAACCGACTGAGCCACCCAGGCGCCCTGATATGTCTACTTTTATGGTGCCAGGAAAGACAGGTGGTTGGGACGTAAGGCAAGTCTTTTCAGAGAGGAGAAGGGGTAGCTCCTGGGGAGGCTGGCAAGAGTGTTGGACATTGTTTCAGTCAGGGTTCAATCCTCAGAGACACAGAAGTAGGAGATATATATTCTTGTTTATCACAAGGAATTGACCTAATGCAATTGTGGGGCCTGGCTGAGCAAGTCCCAAATCAGTAGGGCAGACCATCAGGAAGAGCAGGCTGGAAATTATCAGGCAGGAGCTGTTGCCGAAGTCCATGGACAGAATTTTTTCTTCTTTAGTCTCAGAGTTCTTAATGGTCTAAAATTTGAGTTAAATTTAATTATTGAGAGCAGTGGGAAATCTTTAAATGAATTTACCCAGTGATAAATTCCCAAATTTGCTCTTTATACAATTATACTAAGTGGCTTGAATGCGAATGTCATCTGACTTTCCCAATTATTGATAATTTATAGTGCATGTAGCAAAAGTTATTAAAAATGAGAAAAACCCTAAAAAGTTTTACAGTGGATGTTGTATTTACATGGGTAAAATAAACTATAGAACTTAGACAAAATTACAGAAAAACGCAAGTACTAGAATATTTAAGGTAGAATAGCATTTGTATTGATGAATGTGTTTCTTTTTAACTTAACCTGATTGACTATTTATTTGAAAGGTACTTTTGTTCATTTTGCCTAAGTAGGAAAATATCTAAGATTTTCCACTGTAAAATTATTACAAATAATTTAACATTTTTTTCTTAACAAACAGTAACAGAAGAATAGTAAAATAATATAAAATAAAGACAGAGAATCTGGAAATGCATGTTAATCCATGGTTTGGAATTTTCCGGTCAAGTAACCAAGTTATCATATAAAGACTGGGTTGGAAATTTGGGCTAGATCTTCTCTTTCACTCCTTACCAAACTCAGTGGTTGAGATTGAAAGCAGTTAAATGCCCAAAATGCAGCCAGAGAAAGAAGATTCTAGAAAAAGAGGGTCCATCAGTGATATGAGGAATTCTTAATCGCAGGAAACAAACTGAGGGTTGCTGGAGTGGGGGGTGGGGTGGGAGGGATGGGGTGACTGGGTGATAGACACTGGGGAGGGTATGTGCTCTGGTAAGCGCTGTGAATTGTGCAAGACTGTTGAATCTCAGATCTGTACCTCTGAAACAAATAATGCAATATATGTTAAGAAAAAAAAAAGAAGAAGAAGATAGCAGGAGGGGAAGAATGAGGGGGGGAAATCCGAGGGGGAGACGAACCATGAGAGAGATCGACTCTGAAAAACAAACTGAGGGTTCGAGGGGAGGGGGGTGGGGGGATGGGTTAGCCTGGTGATGGGTATTAAAGAAGGCACGTTCTGCATGGAGCTCTGGGTGTTATGCACAAACAATGAATCATGGAACACTACATCAAAAACTATGTAATGTATGGTGATTAACATAACAATAAAAAATAATAAAAAAAGAGGGTCCATAAAAAGCTATGATTTGGATTATCAGTTTCTAAATCATCAAGAATTGGGTGCATTTAAATCCTATCAATCAGGAGCTTTAAAAGAATTAACTATGTAGTCTCCTAGCTTTTCTAAATCATTTTCAGTTCGTTTAAGTAAGATTTTACAGTTCATGTGATAGCATTTCAAAGGTTTTTAATTTTAATTTATATGAAAAATTTTTGAATGGTTTCTGGGCGCTAGGTTTTTCAATTAGGTAAGAAATTATTTAGCTACATAATCTTCCTTTTGTCTTTTGAAGAAAAATAAACATTATTGAAAGGTCTTTGGCAGGTATTTTTATAGAGACATTAAAATTTTTTTCCAGTTCTGTATTATAGGCCAGTTAGAAGTCAAGCTATTTCAGCTAATGAAATTTGCTTTGATCAGAGGAGGCCAATCATCCTTCAAAGCATTGTTGTATTTTGAAATGCAAGCAAGTACCTAATAAATTGAGGGTGCTGCAGCAGCAACAGATCAAAATAGAGGTTGATGTTTCATTAGATCACATTAATACCTGACAAAAAGAATGACTACAGATAAGTGTGGGGAAAGGCAGACTTTCTCCTCCCCTTCTTTCCCTGCCCCTCTCCCACCTTTCTTCTGTCCCTGTCTCCTTTTCTCCATTCCTTCATCTATTTCCCACTTCTGCCAGTGTTTTAGATTACAGAAGTAGTGACTTTAGGCCAAGTATTCCTTATCTTTCACTAGATATTTAGAATGCTAAATATTGCAGTGGGCACTTTAAAAAGAAATATTATAATAAATTTTTATGGTTACATGAAATCTTTTATAATCCACCTACCCCCAATATATATATCTCTGTTTTCTCCTGAGGAAAGAGTCTTTAAGTAAGCTTCAAAAGGTACAGATTCCTCATGGAAAATTTCAGATACGGCTTTTATAATAAATCTATCTTCCCATTCAAAGTAGGGTCAGATGACCTTGGTGATTGGGGAAATTTCTAAATTATGTAATAAGTAAGAATTTTCCGTGTTTCTTTTTTCTAATTGCTAGAAATACAGGTTCACAATTCACAGAGTAAATTATACCACTCCATTTTAGAATTATCCATCTCTGCCCCTGAGCTTCATTTAGCCAATTAATTAGCCATTGGGGGTATTCTTTTTTTTCCCCAACAACAACCAATTCTCCAATTCCCTAATGCCACCTGGGTGTCCTGGAATTCAATTCAGTTTTTACTCTATGTGAAGTTAATGCAGACCCCAAAACTTAAGGGCTCAGTCCCACAAGACTGCCCTTACTTCAGACACCAGCTGCAGATGAGGTCACCAGACAACCCACATTTCTGCCTGGTCAACTGCATAGTCAGAGGTTCTCACAATTCCCCCTCAGGTTCAGTAGTTTGCTAGAACTACTCATGGAACTCAGGAAAATGCTATACTTACAAATGCAGTTCTGTTTCAAAGCTACAACTCAGGAACAAATGGAAGAGATGCCTAGGGCAAGGGATATGGGGAGAGCTCCCACACCCTCTTTGGTACCACCCTCTCAGCACCTTGACGTGTTCGCCACTCAGGAAGCTCCCCACAGCTCATTGTTCAAGAGTTTTTAAATGAAGTTTCATTGTGTAAACATGATGGATTAAATCGTTGGCCATGGTAATTGTACTCAATCCCCAGACCCCTGTCCCTTCCCCAGAGGTTGAGTGGTGAGGCTGAGAGTTTCAACCCTCTAATCCTGGTTTGGACTTCCTCTAAGGGCCTCATGATGAGTCACCCTATTACCAACTCAGGTATGGTAGAAAGGGGCTGGGCTATGAATAACAAAAGACACTCCTATCACTCAGGAAATTCCAAGGGTTTTGGGACCTTTGCCAGAAACCAGG
The DNA here is from genome assembly GCF_002201575.2 of Neomonachus schauinslandi. Classification (NCBI taxonomy): domain Eukaryota; kingdom Metazoa; phylum Chordata; class Mammalia; order Carnivora; family Phocidae; genus Neomonachus; species Neomonachus schauinslandi. The sequence continues at coordinate 72,904,656 of NC_058414.1, read as the reverse complement.
GGCAAACTCAAAATTATATGCTGTGGTGTTTTTGTTTGTTTGTTTGTTTAATGCCACAGATACACATCCTGCTTGTGGTGTCCTGGTGCTGTTTTTGGTCATAGATTTTTAAGGCCTGTTCCCTTAGCTGGCACCACTTGAGATCAGTTCCACAATTTATAAGAGGTGAGGTTAAACTGGCCTGAGATCTAAGGCCACAGAGGGGAGGGCAGTTGATACATGTACCTGTCTCATAGGATTGCCCTAATTATTAATGAGTTATACATGTGAATTGCTGAGAATAGTACCTGGTAGGTAGTGAAGGCTGTTGAAGTGTTGGCTATTATTATCTTTTTTGTTGTTATTAGCATCATCCTTGTCCTTACTTTGCACATGAGAACACTGAAGCTCAGAAGTTAAGTGATTTATGCCAGGCCCCTGTGGCCCTTCTGTACCTGAAGCCCAGGTATAAACTCTACTTCCTAGGTAAGAATTGGAAGTGGCTCTTTTAAGAGCTGAATTTCACTTGAGGGCCTCATTTTGGCCATATTCAAACAGCCACAGAAACTTACGCTGTATAGCATTTACTAGGCACCACATGCAGAGAGCTGTTCATAATGGGGTTTTATGGCTCCTCTTGGTGTGTATGAGCCATTGAAATAGTGTAATCACCATGTTTGGAGCTCTGTAGCGGAACAAGAATTTTCCTGCATTGCCTATTAGATTCTCATCGTAAAAGCCAGTAACTTGGACTGTGGTGGAAATGAGTCTGTGATGATAGTAATTTAATGGGAAAGTTACATTGGAATCCAAGTTCCCTTTCAGCTGCCTTAAATTTAACTTTATTGTCTCATTGCCTTTTGCATCTGAGCTTGGTAGTTATGGTCTCTGTAGTGAATTCAAAAAAGAGAGTTTAAAACAATAGGGGCTGAATTTTCCTTTTTTGTGTCTACATAAGACCATCATGCCATTATCACTTAGGCTCTGTCCTAGCAGTTTTCAACATGATCTTTCTGGCCATATAATTAATAATTTATTAATTAAAATTTCAATTGTGTGCTGATAGCAGATAGCAATTTACACATAAGAATTTGAAGTCTGTAAGCTTTTTTTCTTATTTTGTTGCTACTTCCCCTTATTAACTTCTAAAGCTTCAAAATATAGGAATTCAAGTTAAGAGAGACACTCATCTGCAACCTCTGATCTTGTGATTTTTAAACTTACTTTCAAGCTCATGGGAAGTACTGAAAAGTGGGAGCTGCCTTAGAAACATTTTTGCCTGACTAGAAATGCTTTAAAGCTACCATTCTGCTTAAGAGGAATTGAAAAAGAGGTCTTCCTTATTAATGGGCTAAATGTCACATCTTAGCTGTGTTAAGCCCATAAACTTTTACCCATTGCCTCAGGCCTTTGCCTAATTTCTTTAATGCACAGCAATACAGGAGCTGGAGTGATGCACCCAGTCTCCTTCTGGCTGCCTTGATTCTGGCTCCTGACCTGTACAGATATGAATCGCTTCAAATGCCCTGCCCACCATCTCTACTCTTTCCCCTCTCTTTATCCTTCCCCTGTCAGTCTGGGATATGTGGGCAGACATTCCAGTCTCACCTCAAATATTGACAAATGATAGTTTCGATTAGAGAAAAAAGGCTATAGATCAACCACACAGACTAACATCATAAAAACACAACTTACTGAAAATAAGGACAGTTGTAGCCTTTTTCTCAGATTACCTTCAACTTACTCTGTAGAAAAATCAGTAATGTCTTGTCTTTATTGGACTTCTATTTGTAAATAATTGTCAAAAAATTAGCTTGTGGGGGTACTTGGGTGGCTCAGTCTGTTAAGCGTCCGCCTTTGGCTCAGGTCATGATCCTCAGGTCCTAGATCGAGCTCTGGGTCAGGCTCCCTGCTCAGTGGGGAGTCTGCTTCTCCCTCTCCCTCTCCCTCCATCCCTCCCCCCTGCTCCACGATTTCTCTCTCTCAAATAAATAAAATCTTAAAAAAAAATTATCTTGCATGCATGAAATAATGTGCTCAAATGTTTACTACTCATTGGGAGAAAGATGCTCTATAAATCAAATTAGTCACTACTACTACAGGTAACAAAATTCTCAAACTGAAAGTTGGTCTTTCACTAAGGCATTGTACTTCCAACACCTCAAGAGACTGTTACCGAGCAGCCGTCACAGGCAGGGCCCTAAAGGATCACCGTGGATGGTGGGACAGAGTGTGAAGCGTGATTTCTGCTCTGAAGGACCTAGCTGGGGAGATAAGGAAAGCTTTAATTATAACACATAAATCAAACCAGAATTAATGTGAGGATGCCAAAAATGTCCTCAGTAGGTATGTGATTTACTGGAGGCAGGAAGAGACTGGGACAAGTTACAGGGAAGAAAAGGCAAAAGATATTAGGCAAAAGATATTGGAGATACCACAGGTTTCAAAAACTACAGCTTTCCTGTGTCTGCTAGCGTGCATGATTGCAGACTCCTCTGTCCATTATGAGCAAAAGGAAGTTTGTTGGACTGCTGTATAGGTTGAAATGGGTAGACTTTGTAAAATTTAATATGTGTTTTTATGATGCTAATCTGTGTGATTGATCTAGGAGAAGTTGATGCTGCAGCTTGAGTCTAAAGGCAGTTTGCTGGCAGAATTCCCTCTTAGGGGGAGGTCAGTCTTTTTTCTTAAGGCCTTCCACTGACTGGACGAGGCACATCCATATTATGGAGGGTAATCAGCTTTACTCCATCTACTAATTTAAATATTAATGTCCTCTTAAAATACCTTAACAAAAACATCTAAAATAATGTTTGGCTCAATATCTGGTTACCATAGCCTAACCAAGTTGACCTGTAAATTAACCATTATACATGGCAAGATCCTCTTTGTAGATAGGCCAGGTTAGCCTGCCACCATTGAGAGCTGTGAAGAATCTGCCAGTCAAGAATCAAAGTCCTGTTTGGTCACATCTCAATCATACGCCCATCTCCCACTATAGTAGGGTGAGAAAAGGGAGGTTCTTATTCCTTGGTTTCCATAATGGGAAGGTGGTTAGTACCTTTATCAAGAGGTTTCACTTAAAGGGAGACCAAGCTGCTCAAGGAAAGGGAGGTATAATATTTTGGACAAATGAAGAACAAACTTCTACTTCTTTGCTTTGTAAGCCCATGTTTCAAAAGTTCTTTGTGTCAAACCTGTTTTTTCCTTGAATCCTCAGAGACCATAGATCTTGTTATTTATTTACTTGTTTAACATTTAACTCTCCCCCTCCACAGAATGTAAATTTAATGAGGGGAGGGGTCTTGTTTCTTTTTTCCACCATTGCTATTTCCAGTACCTAGAACCATGCCTGACGCATGGTTGGTGTTCAGTATATATTTTTTCAATAAATAAATACATGAATAAATGTTTGACTATGGGCAGTAGACAGTTTATGCTATAGACTAAATGTATACCCCCCAAATTCATATGATGAAACCCAATCCCCAGTGTGAAGCTATTTGGAATTGGGGCCTTTGGGGAATCTAATTAGATCATTAGAGTGGAACCCTCAGGAGTGGGATTAGTGCCCTTATAAAAGAGACCCCAGACTCCCTTGCTTCTTCCATCATGAGAGGACACGATGAGAAGATGGCCATCTATGAACTGGGAAGTGGGCTCTCACCAGATACCAAATCTGTTGGGGCCTTGATCTTGGACTTCCCAGCCTCCAGAACTGAGAAATAATTTCTGTTGTTATAAGCTACCCAGTCTATGGTATTGCTGTACCACCCCAAATGAACTAAGTTTATAAATAAATGTATAGTTGATCTTCAAACAGCATGGGTTTGAACTGTGCCAGGACACTTATACCTGTTTTTTTTTTTTTTTATAAATACAGTACATTACTCTAAATGAATTTCCCTTATGATTCTCTTAATAACATTTCCCTTTTTCTAGATTTATTGTAAAAATATAGTATATAATACATATATATACATACAAAATATATGTGAATTGACTATTATTGTTATCGATAAGGTTTCCAGTCAACAATAGGCTGTTAGTAAGTTTTTTGGGAATCAAAATATATACACAGATTTTTGGCTGCACAGAGGGTTGGTGTCCCTAACCCTGTATTGTTCAAGGGTTAACTGTATATGGTAACAAGTCTATAAATACATGTATAGGGTTATATGTTCTGCTTAACTTTAACTGCTTGCTACTATGATAGAAAAATGATGAAAATAGGGCTGTCAAAAATTTTATCCTTGTTTTAGTTCCACACAACCAAGAGATTTACTGGAAGTTTGTTTATTTTGTTGTTTCATGGCCATAAATAAACACACACACACAACACAACACATATATGGCATATGACACACCGTACATGTTAAAGAAATATGAAAACCTCATATTTATGAGTCTTTGTCTTATACTTCATAGATTTCTCTAATATTTTCCACAATTTAGACAATTTCTCATTTCTTGTGTGCTATTATCTACATAATAGGGACTAGGGGACTATTTATTAAAAGTTCTGAACATAACCTAGACCTAGGAGAAACTGTTTTTGCCTCATAAGAAAATGAAAAGCATCAGTAAAATACTGATAAAGCTTTTTCCAGATGATCAGTGTTTTTCACTAAAGAATGTTTTTTATATTTTCCATGGCAGTGAATTCCACATCCAAATGTTCCACTGTTGCCAGTAAAGGTTTTCCTGGCCCAACACGAGCAATACTTGGTTAACAATAACCTAGTGATGTGTATATTGAGTCCCTCAGCCAAAGATCATTATGTGAGAGACATGCATTTGGATGACTTGTGTGACAGAGTGCACTTCCCAGCAATTGACGCTGTTTGTCTAGGATGACCAAAAAACCTTGCTTTTAAGGTATTTGATCTCTTAGCCTTCTTGAGGAATTTCTAGAATTATCTGTTCCTGCACAACAAGTCACACCAAGCCTCAGGAGGTGAAACAACTTTCTTATTCTGCTCCCGATTCTGTGGTCAGGAATTCAGCCAGGGCACAAGGAGGATGGAGTCTTTGTTCATTCATGTTTGGGACCTCAGCTTGGAAGACTCAAGCAGCTGAGGGTGACTGGAATGGTTGGGGTTGGAATCCTGTAGAGGGTCCATGCAGGTACCTGGGTTGGGATGACAGAGAGGCTGGGCTCAGCTGGGATTATGGACTACAGCATCTACCAGTGGCTTCTCCGTGCAGCATGTGAGAAGCATTGGCTTCTCGCAGCGTGGTGACTGGGTTCCCAGGGGGAGCACCCAAGAATGAATGTTCCACATTTTGAATCACAGTCAGTTTTCTTTGAGGCACATAGCATCATGGAGTTAGACATGGGTTTGAATCTTTGCTATCTCACTAACTAGCTGAAAGAACTTAGGCGTGTTTTCTCCTTTCTCATCTTCTTTCTTTGTTATAATGTTTCTGAGATTTAGTTTATCTGTGTAGGGAGAGTCTAGCAAGGTGGGAGACAAATCTTTTTCCTTCCCCTGTGAGATGAATAGTTAACTATTTGGGAGTAGAGTTGGTAATTTTGTAATTTTGCATAAGGAGCCCAGAAGACTTCTGGGAGGGAAGGGGCCAAGACTACTCACTTGCCCCTTTAATTCCAATCTTTCTGTGATTCAAGTCAGCAAACCTATCAGAGTGGACTGGGATTGCCTTGAGCAAGAACCAAGGACAGGGATAGGTGATACAACTTCTGAAATGAAATAATGATGAGTGTAGAAAGAGAGGACCACCGGGCTGGTCACAATCACTGGTTGGGAGAAGTGAAGGAGAACTTGCTTTTGCTTTAATGGTATTTCTGTGTGAACCCCTTGAAAGGGCTGCAAGGTCAGCCTGGGCTACTTTGGCTTGGAGTCCCAGTGTCTGAACTTTGCACTAGGACAGAGGAGGGCAGATACCTTCTCTTACTTGGCAGAGCTCAGGGATGTGGAGCACGGTGGTGGCAGAAATCAACCCTGGACGAAATAGGAATGATGTCCTCTAGTGGTAGAGGAGAAGCTCTTCAGGCTGCTCATTTATACTGTGGCTTCCCATTTTGAGGCGAGCACTGGTATACTTCAGAGCAATATGCTTCAGATATCAGTTATGAGATTCCTCAGCCTTAACATGTCTCTTTTGAGTTGTAGCTCCAGAGACATCAATAGGTCTGGGCCTTTGAATATTTTATATATTGGCCCAAAACCTTGAACATATCAGCAAAGAGTATGGGATAGGTGAAAAGTGATAGGTGGGGATTAAATGTGCTGTGGGACCCTCAAAGTCACATAAGAAATCACAGTTACGGATGTAAAGTAGAACAAAAATAGCAACTATATCTATTGTTTTAAAGACTACATAAAATAAAAATAAATACATATATAAAAATAAATAAGACAGGGGCGCCTGGGTGGCTCCGTTGTTAAGCGTCTGCCTTCGGCTCAGGTCATGATCCCAGGGTCCTGGGATCGAGTCCCACATCGGGTTCCCTGCTCGGCGGGAAGCCTGCTTCTCCCTCTCCCACTCCCCCCTGCTTGTGTTCCTGCTCTCACTATTTCTCTCTATCAAGTAAATAATAAATAAAATCTTAAATAAATAAGACAGATAGACAAAAATAAATATATAAAGTGCCTAGCATAGTACTTTGTCCATGTTAGAAACTCAACATGTTTTTCTTCTCATTCTTATCCTTCTCTATTTTCTCTCTTCTTTCTCATGAAGGGAAAACATAGATTTGGGCATCAGACAAACTTGATTTTTGAATTTTGACTCCTTTATTTGCTAGCTGTGATCTTGGGCTAGTCTCTTAACCTGAGATTTAGTTTTGTCATTAGTAAAAAGGTTCAAACATAATTATTTCACAAGTTTATTAAAATTAAAATAAAGTTATGAATATTGAATAAAATTATATTTCCATCCCATTTCCAAATCTTTCTCTTATCTCCTCTTTACTACACACTCAACAAAAATTCATGGCTATTTTATAGCTCCAACTTCCAGGGGAATTTCAAATGCATTCCTCTCTACCTTTCCTGATTGGCACTGGCCTTGACAAGAATTTCTTTGGGACCACCCGAGTTTCCTAAACTGAATTTCCCCAAATCTCCCTGACTGAACACTCAAGGGGCCATGCTCACTTCCTTTCTTTATCTAGGAGCAAGGTCACCTCCTGTAAACTTTGGACTATGTCCATTTGAGGCCTTCATGTTCATCATCCAACTTCCACCTTAAAGGAGTTAGGCCCTCAGGTTAAGCTTGCAGGGCTTTTTGTTTTTATTTTTGTTGTCATTTCCCTCACTTAGATGGCAACTCCTAACACGGTTAGGAGTCCCACAAGGAGCCCCCAGGTTCTCAGCATATGCTGCAGTTACTATACTGGGTGACGAGGAGCTGAAGGCCTCACTATAATCAAAGCACTTGAAGCCAGCCTTAGAGTTTATCTGGCTCTAACCCTGGCACACAGGGGTTTCCATGGGTTTTCTGGAATGAAGTAAAAACAACTCCACTCCAGAATCAGTGCCTCATAATAGTAGAAATCCACTCAGACTTTTGAATTCTCGCTCTGAAAATAGGTAGTTGTAGAGCTTCCATAGGTGCCTTATCGTTGGACCAGATTTGTTAGATAGCATGTGACTGATACTAATGGGAAGTTCTAGCTCCTGTGCAGGTGTGACTCCCCTGAGATAGTACAAATTGCTGACTTATCCTAACAGTTACTCTTTTAAGTATTCCACTGAAAGGTTGTGGTGCAGGAAATGTGTTAGAATGACATGGGTATGATAGATACTGCTTTGCATTGTGAATAGATGATTTCATTATTTGGGGCTATTATCTAAGGATTCTTTTAAATTGTAGAGCTCAAGTACCAGAAAGAACAGTTTACAAACATATACACACATACATACAACCTTAAACAAAGACCAGGCAGCAGGAAACCTGTCCACTCTTCACAGTCCATTCTTTTTCTGATACTAGGAATGCAGGAAGAGGGTCTCACTGAGACAGAGGAACATGCTTTGAGGTCAGACCCCTTTGTGGCTTAGTCTGGATCACTCAGGTGCTAGTAATAATGATCACCTGAAGGTCATTTAGGAGCCCACAGTGAGGACTAAATTGAATTGTAAGTTTTAACTTTCCAAAGGGGGAATTGGAATAATGATACCCAAATGATGTTGATAACACCTGGAAGAAAAGTTTTTTAGGTGGTACCACATGATTTGGTCTTTTGCCCGGATTTCAAGAAAATACATAGGGATACATTGGATGAGAGAATCAAGACTCAAAAAGGTACTGAAGGAAAGGAATAATTTCACAAGATTAGAGGAGAATATTTCCATCCCATAAATATATGTAGCTATAAATATAAAATATCTATGCTTGGGTTCAAGAATCCCCTTTGACTCAAAGGGGATTATTTCAGGCAGGCATGTCTTAACAGTGGCATGTGTGAGAAAGTCTTTTGGGTCAAAAGGTTGACAGTGTAGCAGCCATATAGAAAGTAAGTAAACAGAGGAGGTTGTTCCTGATTTACTCTGAATTAGTCACATGATGCCTAGGACACTCATCACAAGCCTGGAGAAGTAGAAAGACAAGCAAGTTGAAGCAGGCTCAGAAGAGAGGGACTAGGATGGTGATCAGGCTTGAAATCATGTCATGAGAATAGTCAAGGAAGCTAGGAGTGTTTGGACTGGAAAGAGAAGACTCATGGAGATGTTAGTGTCCCATCCAAGAGGCTGTTAATATGAGTTTAGTTTGACTTATTCTGCTTGGCTTCATGTGGTTGATGATGAAAAATGGATATAGTGTCAAGGTGATACATAGCTGGTTTACTTTAAGAAAGGGTGTTTCATAACTAAAGATGTAATGGGTGATCTGAGAGGTAGTAAATTCTGTCATTGGGGGCATTTACTTATAAGCTGGAAGATCAATTACAGTAGGGATTTAGGCATAGGAAGCATGGTTGGACTAATAACCTCTAAGCTCCTACTGAAGCTAGAAATCCTGATTATGTGATTCTAACATTTCCATGTCTAATTAGAACATTCGTTTGTTATGAAGCATTTGAATCATCAATAAAGAAGGGTCCAAACTCAGATTTTTTGCATGTGAGATTTAAACACTAATCTGGGTAATTTAACCCAAGCTTGTTGGTAGTTTGAAATGTGTGGTGGGATTGTATTTTGATGTGATGGTCCTGAGGTCCAGTTTTGGTCTAGCCACTAATGAGCTGTGCAGAAGTGTGCTGGAACCAGCTCACACCAGCTTGTGAGAGTTGACTGTGTGCATTTCTTCCCAGTTTTTGTATTCAGAGACTTCATGTTGGCAGTTTGAAATTGGCCATAGTGGGAGTACTTACGTCATGGCAAGGGGCAAACACTACAAGTAAGGGCTTTTTGCACACTCTGGAGAGTTGGTTGTTAAACATTTACCAGTAGAACCATTAAAAATTTTTTTTAAAAAAATATGAACTCCAGTATATAACATAGATAAAAGAAGAATGAAGCTAGGGGAATGGGGCCTTAAGCCACATCCACCTAGCTTTTCCCCTTGTCAGAGCATGTCCTTCCCCCATAAAAGATTCTATGGCACCTCTGTGGCACCCTATAACTCCATGGGCTTTAAAAAGCTCTGGAAATAATCCTTTCTGCCCATGCTATGACTATATTCTTTTAACCATTATTTTCCTTTTCCTCGATCTAAAATACAGACATAAAACAAATAGCAGCATGAACCACATGATCCGCCACAGCAGGGTTTCCCTCAGTTTTATGAGATTGTTTTTAAAATGCAGTGCCAAAGGGATCAGTTTGAGAACATTGGAAATGTGATTCCTATAAACACAAGAAGAAGTGAACATAGGAAATAGTGAGTTTCCTTACTTTGTAAATGTTCTTAATGGAACTGTGAATTTTCTTTTGGGATACATGCCCAGCCCTATATGTATTCATAAGTTTTACATGTTGTAAGGCACCCCAAACCTTTCCATTAGCATATAAACATTTTTTTTCTTTGTCAGACTTGATACTCTGAGGAATAAGATTCGGTGGAATGTTGTAATCTGTGGAGGGTAGAAGCTATGGAAAGGCAGGTTTAAATGATCAACAGATCATTGGGTGGGCTCCTAAAAAATGTGAGCAGGCTTTAAAAGAATAACTCCTCAAGGGCAAGTTTTGTCCACTTATTCTTTTGGGCTGTGTGGCCTATTCCCTGTGGTACCTGAAATTGGCCTTAGGAGGATCACGTAGGCTGTCAGGTACCTGGAACAGAAGTCCAGGCATCTTGTGGGACATGCTTGAGGTAACCCTGATGTTTCTAAGGAGTCCATAAACCAGAGAATAGGAGCATGAACCACATGATCTGCCACAAAATTTACCAAACCAAACTGACTTTATCACTGATTGTGGAATCCTTTTCTTTTCACATGCTAAAGTGAGGTCATATGCACAAATTTTGGGGTAAATATTTTCACTCGAATTTCTCTTATGCTCTGAACTCTGATTTCTTTAATCTCACCCTTCCCATTTTCCCCAGAATTACAGTGGGTTCACTTTCCTTCCGAGGTCTTCTAATTCTATCACTTCTTTCCTCCACATTGTCCCCTGGTTTCCCCTATATCAAGTTATCTTCAGAGGGAGGAGCAGAGTCATGGCTGGCTAGATTGTAGGCCTTATCTCTACCCACACTCCTTCCTGTTCCCTTCTCTTGCCAAACTTCCTTCTTTACTCTGCCCTTCACTCCCCGAGCTGGCTTTAGACTCAGAGCCTTTTCTGCCACATGCCCCTCATGTTAGAACCCACCTCCTAATCTGCACTGCCATGAACTCTCCCCTTCCTCTGCCAAGATACTTCCCTTAGGTCCCCAGTCTTCAACCTGCTATACTGTCTTCTGTCAGATGGGATTAACTCTCTGTTTCTTGCCTTACATTTGTGTCTTTTTCTTAAATTATCTGAAGCAAAGACTTTTACATTTGCACTGGAGCTACGTTACCTTTCAGGTATTAAGTACATATCATAAGATGAAGTATAATGCCACTTTAAGTCTCTTTAAGCATTGAATATTCTGGTTTCTTCTCAAATGCAGAGAATAGCAATTAAAAATGTACTTGAATAATTAACAAAAAGCATTTTAGACTTATGAAAGGTAAGTATTATTCTCTTCTTAGAACAAAGATCAGAAGTAGGGACTGACTGACTGCATTGCTCCAATCCGTAGGGACAATCAAATCAAGCAAAGCTATTTTATCATGCTATAGAATTTTGTAATGAATTTGGGAAGATAGATAATTTTTGATCAAATGCATAAAAATTCTGTTCACCAGGTTTACCTTTTCAAATCTGATGATCTGACACCTAGTGTTAATTTTGAGTACTGCTAAATATTTCACAAGTATATTCAGTTTCTTTATGTACCTTTTAAGATTTATTCATGTTACCATACAGTCGCAGGGTAGATAGAGTTTACTCTTTGGTATTCAAACTGTAAAATAGGACTTGAAGTCATGAAGCTGGGTTCTAGTCTTGGAGCTGACTAGCCCCTGTGACCTTGTGCAAGTAATTTTCCTTTTTGAGTCTGTCTGAGTGCCCTTATTGGTACAATGAGAGTGATAGAATATCTTATTTATCTCCAGCTTCTTTCTAACTCTAGCACCTTATGAGATATCTTTTTAAAGCAATGGATATGAATGCCAACTCTTTTTTTGAAGCTTAGAATATGTTCACTCAGTAAACTAGCAAATAAAACAGTTGTTAATTGGAGGAGTATAGTTATTCTTTTGCTAAAAAAAATCTTATAACAAAGAACTAAAATAGGATTTTAATGATTTATAGTACCACTGTGTAGAGGAGCTTCTGTGATGATGGAAATGTTCTATATCTACACGGTCCAGTACTGTGGCACTTGAAATGTAGCTAGTAAGACTAAGGAACTAAATTTTATTTATTTATTTATTTATTTATTTATTTATTTATTTATTTTTAAAAGATTTTATTTATTTATTAGAGAGAGAGAAATAGAGAGAGAGAGAGCACAAACAGGGCAAGGGGAGAGGGAGAAACAGAGTTCCCACTGAGCAGGGAGCCCACTGCAGGGCTCGATCCCAGGACCCCAGGACCCCAGGACCCCGAGATCATGATTTAAGCCAAAGGCAGAGGCTTAACTGACTGAGCCACCCAGGCGCCTCTAAGGAAATAAGTTTTAATTTTATTTGATGTAATATTGATTTAAATTTAAATAGCCACATGTGACCTGTGGCTACCATCTTGAACAATACGGATTTATGGAGTATGAAAACATGGGGATTTCTTGATGAATTTGGGGTTGTACGCACTCACCAATGTACTTAGTTTGCTTTCTATGCTGATTGGCTCTATATTACTCTTACTATTCCACATTCATAAGAATTTACCATACAAGTGCTTTAGGATTTATTCCATAATTGTGTTTTCTCTCTTGGTTTCAGCTATGTAGCTCTGGTTTAATTGAGTTTAGGTAAAACAAAGATTTTTTCTGGTTCATGAAGGATTAAAACATACAAGAACATGGAGAATCACTTTGTAATGCTTAGTAAGGGTAAGTTTCAAAGCCTAACCCTACAGTTATTTTTCTAAGCTAATTACCTGCATTTGAGAATTCAAGTTAAAAAAAAGCTAGCAGTATCTTGAGATATCAAAATATATTATTTTCTATTATTCTACTTATTATTTTCTATTATATCTCTAAATATAGATAAATACTTAGTTTTTAAAATTTTTATTTAACTTAAATTTTACCTTTGAAAAAATCTAGACTTTCTTAAAATCTACCCTGCAAACACTCAAGGATTTTGAATAGAAACTTTATCCCATTCTTACTCATTGCAAATTATTTATCATTAGGTTATACTTTCATTTGTGCTCTTACAGTTAAAATTGAACCTACTCTTCTAACCATTTCATTAGCATATACAGTTGACCCTTGAGCAACATGGGTTTGAACTATGTGCATCCACTTATACGCGGATTGTTTTTGATAAATATAGTACAGCACTGTAAATGTATTTTCTTTTCCTTATGATTTTCTTAATAACATTTTCTTTTCTCTAACTTACTTTATTGTAAGAATACAGTATTTATTACATATGCAAAATATTTGTGAATTGACTATGTTCTTGGTACGGTTTCCTGTCAACAGCAGGGGATTAGTAGTTAAGTTTTGGGGGAATTAAAAGTTATATGTGGATTCTCAACTGTGCAGGGAGTTGGTGCCCCTAAGTGCCTGCGTCATGCAAGGTTCAACTGTCATCAGTCTTGATTTCTGTTATTAGCATCAGAGAAGACAAACTTTAACCCCTATTGCTGAACAACTCCTCCAACAACAGTATACACAAACACATACACACAGACATAAATTACGCATACATATTCGCACCCTTGTACACATACACATTCACACACACAAACACATACGTCTTTTCAGATTTATAGTGACTGGGAGCAATTTATTATAGTGTTGTTGAAAGAGCCTCGCTAACAAGGTGCATATGTGTGGGAGGTCTGGACTAAAATTAATAGAAAAATGACATGTGACTTATAAGGATTGGTTGTAATATCTATAATGATTTTTGTCTTTTCCACACCTAAGCTTTCCCTGCCCCCAATTTTTTCCTTATAATAAACTTACTATGAAAAAAAATCCTTACAATTCCCATATATATGTCAAGTATTCCAAACTAGTTATTTGTACATTTTAAAATGCAAAACCCATGTATTTTTTTTGCCATCCAATCAAAGGATAGCATTTACCTACCCAAAGTAACAACAGGTCAAAGCTCAACTAAGTGTATTTTTTACAATATTATACAAAAATAATTGATGTTTTTCAATAATGACCACAAGGTACTACAAAACCCCGAACTGCCTTCTGAAATGAAGATTGATCTTTATGAGGTCAGCATTGTGAATGTGATCTAGTTCAATTCCTTAAAAATTGGTCTGCTTTAAATGTACATACTTGTACATGCACTTATAACATGTATTTTCAGGATGGGTGATTAGACAGAATGCCCTATGCTGCAATAATTTTAGAAAAAAGGAAATTTCCACATACCTACTTTTACTCTACCACATGAAGCATAGTATGAGTTACCTCTGCTCTGTGGCCATTTCAAGGAACCATAATTTGAAAATCATTTTATTATCATGAATGCAGTGATTCTGTGTTCACCAGAGTGGCAAACAAACATTACAATGTAGGTAGAAATGAAAATTCCTTAGTAATCAGTATTTCCACACAGAATATTGCTGTGACTGCATATTCTCCTTAGTTATTCCATGTAGCAATCCAGATACTTACCTTGCTTATAAGAATTAACATTTGTAATGTATTTTTCTTCTCCAGATCTGCTTCATTTATTAAATGCATTTGGTTCTAGAGCAGCTTAACTAATCTTAAATATCACAAATGTCCAGTAGATGGCAATCTATGCACTTGGATTCACAGACCATCGTCTGAAACTCCAAGACAGCGCTTTTTTTTTTTTTTAAACCTGCATTTTGGAAGCTGAAGTTTCACACATGAGGTTGAAAGTCAATTTCAAGCTATATCTTTATTTTTAGCTTTAAAGGGTATAAATAGAGCATATATTTGCTTTTTGTTTCATTTTGCTTGAAAAAAATTTGGCATAATAAAACAAATTATTCATTAATTTATATCTATAAGCACTGGAATAATAAAGTCAATAAGCTAATTTTCAGTAAGTTTTCTTAATTTTTTAAAGAGGAACGGACTGGGGCATGTGATTCTTGGCCAAGATGCTGCCCTATAAATGTGACTGGCAACATATCCCATGATGCCTTGTTCTTATACAAAGTTTCTTCTATCTGTTGAAAGATGCAAATTATGGGTAATTGTAGAAATTTTTATTAATGTTAAATACTGCAAAGTGGCTGTTATACAGGCTGCCAGTCTGATTTTTCAAAGGGGAAATTTTGGGAGGGATAAAAAAGAGATAGAAAATTTTTTTTTTTTAAGATTTTATTTATTTATTAGAGAGAGAATGAGAGAGAGCAAGCACATGAGAGGGGGGAGGGTCAGAGGGAGAAGCAGACTCCCCGCCGAGCAGGGAGCTTGATGCGGGACTCGATCCAGGGACTCCAGGATCATGACCTGAGCCGAAGGCAGTCGCTTAATCAACTGAGCCACCCAGGCGCCCCGAGATAGAAAATTATAATGGAAAGTTCTCCCCTAAGGGACAGGAGTTTCCAAGGGGACCTTTGCCCCAGTGGTTGCTCTTGTCTACCTCAAAAGACTTGGGCAGGATAAAGAACTTATCCCACTCCACTGGAGAGCAGAGAGGAAAAATAATTATTTCCAGGAGTCCGTGCATTCAGAGCAGTTATTGTGAGTTTGTCAGGAATAGGCAAGTGTGAGGCTGCTGGAAGTGGGGAGGTGGCTGGGGCTGGTGGTGGGGCTGTCAAGGTCAGAGGAAGGTCAAGGAGAGACCTTTCCTGGTTAGAGGATCAGGAGTGTGCCAGGTGAGGTCACTGACTGTTCGAAGCCAAGGGACGTGTGGCCTAATGTGGAAGAAAGAGCATGTAGTAAGAAAATCAGGCACGGCGAGAGGAGATGAACTAAGCATAAGCCTTCAATGTGCCATTTGCCTGATTCTGAAGCAAATTTCAGAGTTTGCTTTTCACCAGGCCATCATCTTCTCATTCTTCACATCTTAGCCTCGTATAGATGTTTCTTCAGTAAATGAATGGAAGTAAATATTCTAAGCCTAAGAGATGGAAGGTACTAAAGAGGCAGCAACTGCTGCCATGCTAGTGGTGGCAGGTGGCCGGGGAGAGCCCTTCTGGGGGAAGGGCAGCAAGTTCTTGCCACCCTGAGAAAAGCCACGGAATCTCTGTGTCCACTGTAAGGAGATATGAAGGTCAGGATGAGAGCTTAAGAAGAGCTCAAGACAATTCAACTTCTGGGTATTTATCCAAAAGAATCGAAAGCAGGTTGTAAAGAGAGATTTGTACACTTATGTTCATAGCAGCATTATTCATAATAGCCAAAAAGTAGAAGTAATCCAAATGTCCATTAATGCATGAACGGATAAACAACATGCGTTATATACAAACAATAGACTATTATTCAGCCTTAGAAAGGAAGGAAATTCTGACACATGCTGCAACATGGATGAACCTTGAGGACATTGTGTAAGTGAAATGAGCCAGTTGCAAAAAGACACTGTATGATTCCACTTACATGAGATATCTAGAGTAGTCAAACTCAAAGAAACAGAAAGTAGAAAGGTGGTTGCCAGGGCTGGTGGAGGGGGAAATGAGTTGTTGTTGTTTAGTGGGTATAGAGTTTCAGTTTTACGAGATCGAAAAGTTCTAGAGATTGGTTGCACAGCAATATGAATATACTTAATGCTGGAGAAGGTAAATTTTATATGATGTGTATTTTACCAGAATTAAAAATATGTTAAAAAGAAAAAATAAAACAAAACAAAGCGAAGAGGTCAAGAGTAGATGGTTCAGGGCAGAGTGCTTCAGCCAGCATCTATATCTGTCTTTTCCTTCGGAGATTCCTCCAAAATCTCCAGGTATAGGCTTGTTCAAATCTTAGGAATTTAAGCATTTTTAGCTCAACACTCATGCCACTTATGGTCTACTTGGGCCTTGGCCTTATAATTTTGCCTTCTTGCATTCCAGTTTTGTGAACTGAGTCCTTGCATCCCTGTACTGGTCTATCGATGTCTCTAGGGCTGGGGTCCTGCCTTGCTCTGTTGTAGTTCCTTCTCTTCTGAAACCTCGTTCTTGTCCAGGAGTGGAGCCTAACACTGAGACTCTGATTTCCTGCTAACTGAATTCCTTAAAGATGACTCCTGTTGAGGAGTTGCCCAGGACTGTCCTGGTTTTAGCACTGAAATTCCTTGGTCCTGGAAAATTCCTCCATCCTAAGCAAACTAGAACAGGTGGTCACTCTACCTGTAACTGTCCTCTGTTGATGTGTTCTTCAGTGTTGGACCCTCCAATGCTTGTCCAGTGGCCCTTGGTGTTGGTATGGGTGAACCTGGCCTGGGGGCCAACTACACATACCAGGGTTAGAGTCATACCTAAAATGACCTGATACAAGAGGATACAGAGGATGAGGAATAGCTAAATATTTGGAAGGCACTGAAGTTCAAAACTGGGAAGCCAAGAAGAGGAAATTTAGTGCTGAGAGCTAATGTTTCAGAATGGTGCTGAGATTTTGACACAAATCAACTCATTTAATCCTTACAACCTTATAAATCAGACTATAATAATCTGATTATTATCATTTTACAGATGAGGAAACTAAGACTTAGAATAATATGTAATTGGTTTTACTGGACTTTGAACTCAGGCCATCTGATTTTAAACCAGTTGCTAGGGAGCTTTAAAACAGACTGATACCAGGCTTTACACCTAGAAATCCTCATTTAGTTGGTCTGAGGCATGGCTTCAGCACTGGGGTTTTTACAAGCTGCCCAGGGGTTTTAATGTGCATCCAGGGTTTAGAACAACTGCACTAAAGCCCAGTATTCTAATAGCTACTCAGTTCTACCTTTCATGAAGGTGTGGTTTCAGAAGATGGGCAGAGCTGGGGAAGTTGGACTGAGAGCTAGGATGAAGCAATGAGAAAGGTTCTCAGGTGGGCACCATGGATGTAGCCACATGCTGTTGCTTCCTTCTACTGGCTCCTGCCAAAAGGTGAATCAGACAGGCTTAGACACGGGTGGTGAAGACAAGTGCCACGGGCCTGTTTATTGCCTCTTGACATCTTACCCTGATGTCATGTCCTTCTTGCACTTGAGGCTGGGTGTGCCCAGCTCGGTACATGCCCTTCACAACTGGCTGGATCAAAATGAGGCTCTAGTCTCTTCCAGAATTCATGTCTTACAAAAGTTATCCTGACTTTAAGAAAAAAAAAGGACCCTCCTCATTTCTCATCCAAGGCCATGTTTTTTGCCTGGGGAAAGAGATATAACCAGGAGATAGATTTTGAGATTTCACTTGGTATGGTAAGAGTTTACCATTTCTATGGGACAAATGTATTAGTTATACATGCCTGAATGAGTTATTTATAAGCCTGCATACCATTAAAAGGTAGGTGCTTCTTTTTGTTATTTTTCTTCCTCCCCCGTCCTTTTGTTATTTTTCTAGAGAACCTCAACCAGGTACTATGAAATCAGAAATGTTCATAGTTTGGGTGGATACCCATTAATATTGGTGCTTAGACATGAACCAATTGAGTCTACCGGGCCCCTAGCCTCATAAACACTACTCACACAGCTCTGGGTGTTCGTACTTTCTGGATACCAAATCTTGTATAATGATCCCAGAACATGGTTAATATATAATCACAAAAGCCAGGTCTTCCAAAAGCCCAACCTCAGATAAGTTGGCTAAGAGACCGATTCCTCTTGGTGGATGCAACTGTTTCCAGAAACTTCATTTTCCCTTCAGGTTCAGACCTAAAAGAATATGCAGTCGTTTTCAGATTTCCCATAACTTTCTGTTTCCTACAAAGTTAGAGTTTGAGTTGATAATCCCGTGGGGCTGATAGAAACATAGGGATAGATTCACCCTCCCTTGCTTGGTCTTCCTTGGTCCAGAGAGGGTTTTTGAAACAGCCTGCTGGGGTGAGGGTGGGGGGACATCTCTGGCCATAGGAAAGGGTGAAGCCCTGGGTCGTGGTTGAGAGCTGGCTCTGACCATTAAGTCAGGAATCAGCAAACTATGGCCACAGGACAAATTCAGCCTGGCTCCTATTTTTGTCCGGTGAAATGGAGTTTTATGGAACACAGCCAAAGTGTGGAATGGCAAAGCTGACTAGTTGTGTCAAAGATCATATGTCCTGCAAAGCTTAAAAATACTTACTACCTGGTCCAGAAAAATTTTGCAGTAAGTTATTCACAGATTTAGAGGAGAATTGGTTGAAAATATTCACTTTGTCTCTAACCTCTTTTAGGGGTCAAGACCAAACCAAAACAGGCCACCATTTGGCTTAAATATGGTACTTCAGTTTGGAGTCAGCCCTGCAAGGCTGGTCTATAGTCGGTGCCAACAGTTTTTCATTTTGCAAACACTCATTATAAAAAGAGGCTTGTGTTTTTCAGAACTCATTGGAAATTATAAACTAGTGTTTGGTGCAATTTGGATTTGTGTTCTAACAAAAAAAAAAAAAAAAAGCTTTTTGGAGGCTGCTTGGAAAAGTTTTCCAGGACCATCATTTTTTATTCAGCCTACAAGAATGCTTGACTGTTTCTTTTATTATTATTATTATTTTTTGGAACTCTCTTGTCCCCTTGGGTCTTATTGTTCTCATATTTTTTATACTCATGAGTCAGAACCCTGCTACAATGAGAAAAACTTTTGGTCTCACAGGCCTTTGCTAGCGTGAGAGATGGCAATGAGGTGCAAAGATGTCACTGAATGAACTAAATATAGGCTCAGCAAGGCACTCTCAGTCCAAGCCATTTCGCTGTAGACGGAGGCCTGCTACATGTCATAAGCGTCCTCCCCCTCTCTCTGCCCTGTGTCTTTTGCACCTCTCTGAGGCATCTTTCTCCTCAGGGTAGGGCTGATGAAAGGTTCCTAAATTTCCTGAGGATACACGAAACTTCAGGGACCTGCATGAACTCTTTCCTGGAGGAAGCAAGCTGGTTATGGTGACCAGGCATAGGGTCGGGAGCCTCAAGATACCCTGTTGGAGCGTGTTTTCTTCCCAGTTCTTAAGCTAATTTGCTATGCATTTGAAGGGCAGCACTTAGCTAAGTGTGGATTTCAATTTGCTTCTTTGTACAAATGAATCGGAAAGTGTGGTTTACAGATTAAACAATGGGAATGTGCATTTTTAACGACATGAAAATAGTAATGGGATAGAGTCACTTGGGAGAGGGAGTGAGCGGTACTATATTTAAACCAAAAAGGAATTGTCCAGCTGATTTTAAACTTCCTCACTTGTCTGAGGCTGGCTGGCTTAAATCTTCTTAACGGTCTATGTCAGAAGGTAGGATCCTGATTTCATGACCCTTCTTGTGATTGATTCCCCACGTTCCTGGGCACAGAACCTAAACCCCATCCTGCAGGAGGAGAGATACCCCAGCAGAGGGAGAACCTGAATCCTTGCTTGGCCTCTGACTCAGTGAGTGACCATGGAGAATTCTGATTACAAAACATGTAACAGCAAAGTGCTCCCTTGAGAAACATCTCCTTGACAGTGTCTGCTCACCATCCACACACCCTGTATGTCTAACACTGCCTCCTTGAGAAGCAAGAAAGCTGGGACCTCCACAACTGAGGGAAAGGGGAACAAGCTGCAGACAGCTGCGGTAACCAGCTTGGCTGTGAGCCTAGCCTTTGTCATGGGTGTCTGTTGGTTAATCTGGGTGCAGCTGCTGTAACAGATAAACCCTGAAATCTCAGCAGTTCAGCTTTTACTCATGTAAGAACCCATTAGTGCTGGAAGGAGGGGTGGGGTGGGGGATGGCATTTTCCTCTATGTAGTTTTTGGAGGACCCAGGAGAAGAGATGTTCTGCCATTTCAACACATGGTTTTCATAGATGCCCTTGATCTAGACATCCAGCCAACAGATGGAGGGACACGTGGGAGGTTTTTATGGCTCAGGCCTAGAAACAGAGCACATAATTTCTGCCCCAAATCCAGTGCCAGATCTGGGTCACATGGCCATGCAAAAAGGTCTGGGAAATGTAGTTTAGCTGTGTGCCCAGGAAGAAAGGTAAAACAGTTTTGTGCACAACTAACCAGTCTCTGTCACAGAGGCCAAAGTCTACTTCCCAGCATGGCTGGTATTGATGCTAGGGTCTTGAAGTCAGATGATAAGTTGTACCTGCATCTAAGAGAGTCTGCTTAGTTTGAAGAGCCCAGTGGCAGAGATATGGAGAATTTGGTTTAGTCCCCTTGGAGATGGGAAGAGAAGGCTTGGAAGAAGCAAGCAGGATTGCAGGGTGGAAGATGATAGCCAAATGACCTGGGCCTAAATAGGCTTCAATTCTGGGAGAAGTCAGAATGATCTCCAGGAAACCCTACTTGGAAACTTAGTCATGATTCCTTGGCCAATGCAACAAAATAGGAGAAGTTGTAGCCTGGGCTCTGGGTGGGTGCTCAGGGTCTGAGACAAATGTACTGAGCATGATATGGAAAGTAAAATTCTAGACTATACCACCTGGTCGAGAGGGGTCTCTAGAGCTCCGCCAGACTCAGAAGAATGAACCCTGGAGGTGAGTAGGGTAAAGGTTTTGTGTTTCTTCAGTTGGTTGGGGTTGAGGAATGTAGTTACACACACCCTTTCTCTCTTTCTTTGAATCTAGTGGAAATTGTGGTTGAGGCTCCAAGATCTATTTCACTACGGCTCTAAACTCATCTTGGTTATTTCGTTCATTTTCCTGGCCAGGTAGCTTGGCAGAGCCAAGAACCCCCATGAGAATCTGCAGTTGTATAATTGATGAGAAAGTATGAAATTACCAGTCTCTTTGATAGCCCTCTGGACCTACTCTGCACCTATGAGTAACACCTCTCTCAGTTGGGGCATTTCCCAACACAGGAGGATGTGGAGATGCCTTGGATCTGTCCATTTCAGCTCAGTGAATCTGAGTGACTGGAATTTTAGCAAATCCCCCACCCACTCATGGTGCCAGGGGCCCAGGGAGAACTGTTACAAGTAGGGCGCCAGTCCTAAGGCAAAATGTGGGAGGGAGGGGCTAAGAGTCTGAGGACTATAGTTGCCTACCACCCTCCCATCAGGTGGCTGGAGACACTGAGGCCAGAAGAGTGGGCTACTTCAGAAACCATGGAGGAGTTCATGGCCCAGAATTTCAGACTGCATACTAATTTTTGGAGGGATGGATTTGCAGCAGGCAAAGTTGGAGTATGTCACTAATGGTTGAGAGCCACGGAAGCTAGCATGAGTGGCTTAAAATCTGCTAGAACTAGGGCTTTCCTTTTAGGGTCTCTGCATGCTTTGTTCTCATCACAAAAGTGGTAGAAATTTTAGGACAACCAAAAAGGTTTTACTTACACTTCATTTGCTAACAGACACTAGAGCCAAAACAGTACTTGACATTACTTATACTGCTTTCCACCCTCAGTTACACCAGGGTGGTCAGCTCAGGACTAGCTTTGCCCCCAAGTGGGTGTAGTAGAAAAGATGGAGAGGATGCCATAGCCTTTCAGGTGAGTCTCTGTAGGATCAGGCCACCTGAGCAGATGTTGTTAGCAGCACTCTACCCATAATCCTTGGACCTTTCAGGATCTGCATCTCAGGGTCCAAGGGCTTTTTTGGAGGGCAGGGAAGGGAAACTTCTTTGCCTCACTATGCCCAGGAGTAGGGCAGGCTAGAAGTACCAGGGAATTGACACCTGCCACCTCCACCCTGAGCCCTGGCAGCAGGCTTCAGTCCACTTGGGAATTGGATATAAATGCCTTCTCTCTTGGCCTTTGGGTGGGATAATTGTGAGGCATGCGTTGTGCATTGTTTCTCTGAGTTTTCTGTGCACAAAGCTAACCACAGTAGCTAACTCTTATAGCTGCCTTTCCGTCCCTATATCACTTTTCTAGCTCCCAACTGGTGTTTCGTGTTCTTTTCAAATAAATTATTTACATGTGAATCTTTGTCTCAGGGTCTGCTTTTGGGAGAACGCAGAAACTCTACGTTTCCAGAAAATAGCCTGGGCTGCATGCAGGGGTTATTCTGATACTTCAAAATAATGTTTCCCCGGGCAGATACTTTGGGATCATGATGGAATTTAGTCTTAAACTTCCCCCTTAGGTAATCTTGATTGACACATGGTGATTCCCATTAGAATTCTCTTTTACTTTTTTGAGATCCAAAGAAAATTTATCTCTGCATAAATTACAGTAGTGGCCTAAACTTTTTTTGGTATTATCCTCAGTAAGAAATGTGCTCTATATTGCAACTCACTGCACATATTCTCATAAAAGTAAAACAAGTCTTACTAAATTCGTCCTGTTACCTTTGCTGTGATCTACTTTAATATTTCTATCCTATCCTATCCTCACCCATCCCATCCCATTTTTTTCTATTTTCATTAAAAAATGAAAGTTATTACCCACTAAATCAATTTTATAATTTTGTAATAGGTCAGCACTCACAGTTTGAGAAACACTGGCTGAAGGAGACATACATTTCAAAACAGAGACCAACAAAACAGTATTCTTAAAGGAAGAAAGTTCAAGAAGGGGATTTACACAGTATTATTCATTGTCCTTTATGGTAGCTATGTAGTCACCTTTGTTATTAAAACCCACAATTTATTAACATCCTCTATTCCTAGAAGAAAGAAAAAAATAATAAATTGTAGGTACCAGGCTGTTTGGCACGAGGTGGGAATTTTTTCAGATAACCCCAGTTCAGTGAGTTCCATGTTTCAAATGGAACAAATAGATATTTGGGAGGAAGTATCAATTGGATATTGGGAGGAAATTGGGAAGCTCCTGAAGGTTTGGAACAGCACTACTGGGTTTGCACTTACTTTTAAGAATAGCTCTAGTATGTTGACTGGCTGGAATAACCAGCAGCTGGGCACACACAAGCCGTGTGCTCACTATGATCTTATACATGTGTGGTTATCTCTAACTAGCTCCATGGGCTTACCAGAGGCTTATTTGTACGGGGACTTAGAAGAAAGACAATGAGGAGAAACACTGAACTCCAGCGTTGAGCCCTATGACTGAGAGAAGGAAGAGTTCAAACCTCTCAGCCGTTCAGGGGGAGAACTCTGAAGGGAGAACAATACTGTTATATTCTCTGTAAATTATAATTCTTTAGCACAGACAGAAGTGTGTGTGTGTGTGTGTGTGTGTGTGTGTATTTTTACCTTAGCAATGGATAGTTAACTTTTGAAATACTGGGCTGAGAAATTCATCCTCTGTGAATGCTCAGCTAGCACTTGAAAGAATATAACCAGCGAGGGGCACCTGGGTGGCTCAGTCGGTTAAGTGACTGCCTTCGGCTCAGGTCATGATCCCAGGGTCCTGGGATCAAGCCCCGCATCGGGCTCCCTGCTCCCTCTGCCTGCCTCTCTGCCTACTTGTTCTCTCTATCTCTCTGTCAAATAAATAAATAAAATCTTTAAAAAAAAATATAACCAGCAATACTATTTAAATTTAATCTCCAATGAGCACAAGAAAGTTTGCTAGCTAGCATAAGGGATGCTAGAATATTTTTTCACTAGTGAAATGAGTGGTGATCGAGTTATGTGGATTAGCTAGAAATATTGTACAGGTACCACTGTCCTTTCATGAACAATAGGGAGTAAGATTCTAGAGAGAGCCCTGCTGTCTACCCCCTTCACAGAGGTCTTCTTGGACCAGGGCTTTACCCAGGCTTTGCTTAACATCTCAACAGAGGATCCTGTGGCCTGACTTCTGACTACAAATTCAGATCAATTCTTCACCAGAACATTGATACATGCTTGAGTGACCCTTTTATATCTGGTGTTGCTTAGGACTTCATTGTACTTATTGTCTCAGGTTATCTAGTTGTTTTGTAATGAGTATTTGAACACATGGCTTCTTTTGTTTGAAATGTGCTTTCAATAAAACACTTGGTAATGGGGGGGGGGGAAGAATTACAATTCTCACTTGTTTATAGTTACTGGAAGTGACTGATAACCTGCCAGAATAATCTTAAACTCATGAGCAACCAAATTAGCTTAAGTCAGTTCCCTGGATACACTCATTTGATCTAAGAAGCTTGTTTGAGGGTTAGAGAAAAACATTGGTTTTTGAACACAGCCTGGTAAGTGTCACTGGATTTGTCTCCAGCTCAGCCTTCATAGTTCTATGGATATAGGGCTGTGACAAAGGATGAATCCAAAAGCCACCTCACTATGGCCCCTATAAAAAATGTGGAATGGAAGGCAGCCCTGCTTCTTTGAGGCCTAGTCATAAAGTGGGTAGCAGTATGATTTTTCTTCAAAACACAGGATGTGAGTAATATTACATTTCTTTCCTTCCTCTAAATAAATTTTAATATGCTCCAGTCCCCCATTTGGCCTGACTGGTGGAAAGGCCAAGCTCTGTCATGATGGAATGCTTCTTGGTATCATGTGAATGCCCAAAAGGTCTCTTGTATTTGGTCCCCAAAGATCATAGTTGATGTAGTAGTGTTCAGAGAAATACTATTCCTCAAGGATGGGGACTCTCCTGGGGCACTGGGGTCATTGCCAAACCTAGGAGACCAGTACCCAGGACCCAGCCTCCTTAGGAACCCTAAGTAGCCATTCCCTTCTGAGGTCTTGTCACATTTTGGGCCACTGCATGGAGTCAGGGTAGAGGCTTCTAGTGCTTGTGGAGCCCACACACCTCTGTGCTGTCTCCCCAGTCTTGAAGGATACTCCCCAAATCACCTTTTGGTCTAACTCCTTCCATTCCTTTTATTTCTGAGAGGATCCCAAAGAGTTACTTTTCAAGGGACCTTTAGAAATGCAATGTGAGGGGCGCCTGGGTGGCTCAGTTGGTTAAGCAACTGCCTTCGGCTCAGGTCATGATTCTGGAGTCCCGGGATCGAGTCCCGCATCGGGCTCCCCGCTCAGCGAGGAGCCTGCTTCTCCCTCTGACCCTCCCCCCTCTCATGTACTCTCTCTCATTCTCACTCTCTCAAATAAATAAATAAATCTTTAAAAAAAAAAAAAGAAATGCAATGTGAAATCTCCTTCTTGGAAGAATGGCTGGGAAACAGTATGCCAGTATAGGGTTTTTCCTACAAACACAGATCCTACAATGTAACCCTATTGTGCTGACTGCCACATCCAATAATGTTGAGAGATGGGTGAGAGGAGTAACTGCAGAATTGTCACTCCAAGCAACCCAGCAAGCAGGATGTAACCTTATAAGATATCAAACAGCAGAGAAAAAATGGAAACAAAAGTGGAAGAAATCAATTTTTTACTTTTTTTGGGGGGGGGGGCACATGTATATCTTTACTGTGCAAGGAAATGTATATTTAATTATTTGCTAATAACACAAGCATCATAACTATGACAGTAATTATTTAAAAGTATTACTTAATTCAAGATGAATAACATATTTTAATAATCTACATTTGCTTAGCATTATATATTTTCATGTGTGTGATCTCATTTGCTGTTGACCACATCCTGGGAAGGGGACACAACAGATAGGAATTCCCCCTTTTGCAGCTAAGAAAAGTCAAGTGGTTTCCATGGTACTTGAGTCCAAAGTCAGTCAGCTGGTAGATAGTTGAGTGGGACTAGAACATAGGTAGATTGCTTTTCTACTTAAGCACTCTGCCCTAAGCTATAAGACTGGGAGTAAAAATATGGTTTATCGACTTATTCATAGCTCAGTAATATTCCATTGTATATGTATATACATCTTCTTTATCCATTCATCATAAAAATGGACCCTTGGGTTGCTTCCATATTTTGGCTATTATAAAAAATGCTACAATAAACATAGAGGTGCATGTATCTTTTTGAATTAGTGTTTTCATATTCTTTGGGTAAATACCCAGTAGTGCAATTATTGGATCATATGGTAATTATATTTTTATTTTTTTGAGGAGCCTCCATACTGTTTTCCACAGTGACTGCAACAGTTTGCATTCCTACCAACAGTGCATGAGAATTCCTTTTTCTCTACATCCTTGCCAAGGATTGTTGTTTCTTGTGTTTTTTATTTTTGCCATTCTGACAGGTATGAAGTGATATCTCATCATGGTTTTGATTTGCGTTTCCCTGATGATGAGTGATGTCAAGCATCTATTCATGTGTCTGTTGGCCATCTGTATGTCTTCTTTGGAGAAATGTCTATTCATGTCTTCTGCCCATTTTTAAATTGGATTATTTGGTTTTTTTTGGGTTGAGTTGTATAAGTTCTTTATATATTTTGAATATTAACCCTTTATCAGATATATCATTTGCAAATATATTCTCCCATTCAGTAGGTTACCTTTTTGTTTTGTTGTTTCCTTTGCTGTTAAGAAGCTTTTAATTTTGATGTAATACCAGTAGTTATTTTTGCTTTTGTTTCCCTTACCTCAGGAGACATATCTAGAAAAAATTTTGCTGTGGCTGATGTCAGAGAAATTACTGCCTGTGCTCTCTTCTAGGATTTTTTTTTTAATGGTTTCAGGTCCCACATTTAGTCTTTAATCCATTTTGAGTTTATTTTTGTGTATGGTGTAAGAAAGTGGTCCAGTTTCTTCTTCTTTTTTTTTTTTTTTGCATGTAACTGTCCAGTTTTTCCAACATCATTTGTTGAAGAGACTGTCTTTTCCCATTGCATATTCTTGCCTCCTTTGTCAAAGATTAATTGACCAGGTAATTTGGGTTTATTTCTTGGCTCTCTCTTCTACTCTACTGATTTACATGTTTGTTTTTGTGCTAGTACTACACAGTTTGATTACTACAGCTTTGTAGTATATCTTGAAATCGGGGTTTGTGATACCTCCAGTTTTGTTCTTTTTCAAGATTGATTTGGCTATTTGAGGTCTTTTGTGGTTCCAAACAAATTTAGGATTATTTGTTCTAGTTCTTTGAAAAATGCTGTTGGTATTTTGATAGGGATTGCATTAAATCTGTAGATTGCTTTGGGAAGTATTCTGTGAATCAGTGACTATGAAGTACATGTTTTGAATTAACCACAAAAGGCTTTCCTCACACTATCCAGTGAATGGTTAAATTCTCTCTTCCTTTACACCACATATTTAACTCCAGCTGAGGCAAGAAAATGAATAGGTATTGAACGCTCCTGTAATTCTGAAGATGAGAGCTTTTGGAGGAATGTAGGTTTATGGAAGGTTTAGTTAGGTGTGTTTCATTCAGAAATATTTAAATAGTAGCTACTATGTGCCAAGCATCATCCTAGACTCCAAGTGCTGCTCTGTCCAATACAATAGCCATGAACCACAAGTGGTGGTTTAAATTGAAATTAAATGTAATTAAAAATTTTTGATCCTGGTCACACTAGCCACATTTCAAAATAGCCACTTATGGCTGGTGGCTACTATTGGACAGTGCAGATACAGTTTCTTAAAGGAATAACATTCTTTTAAGAGCTTTCCATTTATTATAATAGAAATAGAGCATTTCTGTAATCACAGAAGGCTCTATTGGACAGCACTGCTTCATAGTTACAAAGATATAAAGGGATCAGACTTGGCCCCTCTTTTTAAGAACTTATAATTATTATATGCCTGTAGCAGAACTTAGAATATATCACAGCATGTTCTACAACAGAGTTATCAGTTCAGTTTAGCAGATATTTATTGTGCCAGTCACTATGCTAAACTCTGTGGACATAATGGTGGCTAAAAATTGGTCTCTGCCCCATAGTATTTTACAGTTCAATGAAGATATGAATAAAATACCTCAAGTCCTTGAGGACCAGGACAGCTTTCTCTGCTTGGGAAAGTTATGAGAGGAAAACACAGTTGTGCCCATTTCTTCTGTCTTCTCTTATCCATGTACATAAATAACACAGAAAATACTCTAGTAACTGTATTATATAATAAGCAATTATTATAATTTTGCATTGATATTCCAAAGCACTGAACTCCCTTTGCTCTATTTTACAAATGAGCCTGGACCATACGGTAGGAACCATGACAACTCCCAAATTTGCTTGGCAACATTATTCATAATACAGGCAGTTAGACCTCATGCCAATGATAGTTCTTCTTGCCCTCTCCTACTTAAAGCAGAGAGAGCCTCCCTCCTGTCCTCTCCCTACCACCATGGGTCAGGTGCAACAGACATTTGTATTTAATAATAGTCTCACAGTTCTAAGTGGTCAACAGTGATCTTTTATTGAAACTTCTGGCAACAGCTGTTTTGTGTCTCTTCTCCCTTTATTATGTCTCATTTAAATTGCATAAATAATGAAATAGTTATGTCATTTACAGTAAGATAACTCCTCATTTAATTTGTGGGCAGTGGTTGAATATTAATTGTATTTTCCAAGACTCAAATGAAAGAGGCACTATTCATTGGCTGAATTCTGGAGGGGGGTGAAGGGGAGTTCTTCATTGCCATCTAGGACTGGTGCCAAGGATTTAACCCTCAGGTTTTTTTCTCACTGGCATTAATGTTACTTTATAGAGAGGAAGTTGCCAAGGGAGTGGAAGCATGTTGCTGTGAAGACAGAAGTCTATTTCAAGCTGGTTTATTCCCTTATTTTAGTGACCTTGGGTAGTTACTTCTTTTTATCTGTGCCTGTGTTTCTGCCTCTACAATTGATACTGATACAGCTTCTGTTGTCCTTGCTATTTGTTTTGAAATCTTTGCAATCTTAATTGCTGAAGAGAGACCTGGCAGCCTGAACTTTCAGAAAATCTGGATTTATTTCTTGCTCCACCAGTCACTCACTAAGTGACCCTAGGTAAATCATTTATCCTTGGTGTTTTATTCTTTCCATATATAAAATGTGGTTATGGTACACATCTCTTCCTATTTCATGGGAATACAGGAGGACAGAGATGTGAAAGAGTTTGGAAGATTAGAGTTTTATGGAGATTGAGATTGTAATGGACATGTTTGCTAGTTTGCCAGTCACATCCTTATTGCTAATTGGCTTCTCCTTCCTTCCACAATTCCTTGAATGGGCATCCTTTGAAACCAAGCTACCCGTGACTGGACCAGAGTGGACATCAAGTGTAGGAGGAGCCAATGTATTATCTAGTCTGAGCCAATCAGATGCCCCTCTTGAGTCTCTTAATATGGAGACGCAGAAATGGAAGTCAGATGATGATGGATCCTTGAAGTAAATGGTCAGGTAGATTTTGGGCATTTTGACTCAGTCCATATTGATGAGCACAAGAAGAGATATGGTCTGAAGACAGGCAAAAGAATGGCTTGAATGTGTTAAGAAAAGCAGGTAAATGACCCTGAGGCATTAGAAAGAATGAAATTGGGTGATAGAATGAGGGGCTCTCTGAAACTTTCTAATTTCCATGAGATCTGGCTCTGTTTTAAGCATTTCACATTTTTATTTGCACCACAATCTAATGAAGTAGGAATCAATATGGCTTCCAGCTCAAGAGAGCTTAGTCAGTTATAAGACTTATCCATGCTCACAGATGGTTCTGAGGTTGGTTGAAGATTTGATTATAGGCTCTTGCTTCTAAGTTCAAAGTTTTTTTCTGTTGCAGGAATGGCTTATTATT
The DNA here is from genome assembly GCF_002201575.2 of Neomonachus schauinslandi. Taxonomy (NCBI): domain Eukaryota; kingdom Metazoa; phylum Chordata; class Mammalia; order Carnivora; family Phocidae; genus Neomonachus; species Neomonachus schauinslandi. The sequence goes on along the minus strand of NC_058414.1, from coordinate 72,874,523 downwards.
TGTGTTCATTATTGTTTAAGGTTGAAATAAGGAGATCTAAAGAAATTGTTCTAGTCCAGTGTAGATACTGAAGACTGATATTTTATTTATAAATTGCCTGGACAATATTTGACATCATCTTGGATATGTGTCCTGATGCCAAAAACCTCACTGTTAAATTTATTTCCTCCTCCAGAATATAGATGACACTACTGCCTTTTTCCTAGTCATCCCACTCAAATCATTACTCATTTCTGTTAGAACCAGAGTGTAAGAGTTTGCAAGGCGATCATATATTTTAATTGGTATGTACTCATGGTTTTGGTAGATATTTTCTGACTTTGGTCATCTCCTCAGTTGAGCTTGCATCTTCAAAAAACATTATTAGAACATATTTAGTGATAATCACAAAAGCAAGCATCAACATTTCGTTTAAGATCTAAGTTTGTATAAAAGAATATATTATTTCATCAACAAGTCATTCAATGGTTTTCAAATCTTCTTAGTTATGGGATTATTTAATCAAACAAAATATCATGCTGAAAACTGATATGAAAAGAAATGACAATGGAGCTTGTCTGTCTGAAGGCAGTGGTGGATGTTATTCCTCTCATTTCTACCCCTAACCTTTGTCATCTTAGGGAACCTAGTCAATACTTCTAGATTCTGTAGAGCACAGTTTCAAAGCCATCATATTAAATCATTAAATTTATTGTCAATAATTTTTATTTTACAAAAAGCTATTTTCTTAGTAGAAAAATGGCAAAATATTAATTCCATCTTGGAGTTGCCTTCATTGATGCTTTTACTGAGCTTCCTTGAAGACAAAGGCCTTCATCTCACCCATCTTTGTCTTATATTTCTATTCCCTGCTTCACCAAATAGTTGTTCCATAAATGCCTATTGAAGGAACGAAGTGAACTATTATGTGAACAGAACCTTGGACTAGGGAACACATTATCTGCATGACTTTTAACCATTTAGTGTTCTTTTTTTTTCTTTCCCCTTAATAACACACAATGCTATTGTAATACTGCCAAATGGTACTACACTTCAGGAATTTCTCCCAAGAATAGAGTGAATTTCTCTATAAAGAAGAGTTTTGGAACTAATATCATGGGTGTTAAACTTGCTGGGTAACCTTGAGTAAATTATTTAACTCCCATGAGCTTCTATTTTCTGATCTCAAAGACAGAGCAATGGTGTCCTCTTGACCTATGGTAGTAGTAAATAGTAGATAGTAGCACATAAGCCATATGGCTATTGTAGGAGTACTATTTGTGAAATGCTTAGCACATTGCTTGGCATGTGTTATATGTTCAATATATGGAAGCTATTTTTATTTTGAGGGCAATATAAGAAACAATGAAGCAAAGAACAAAATCACTGTGAAAATGTAAAGTCAGTGTCAAGCCAAATTACATCTATCAATGTGAGCATTGTGCTGTACATTTCACAGTGCTTACTTGTGTTAGAGAGTTGACAGAACTTTCTGTTCAGAGTTGGCAGGTAACTAAATCTCACCTTTTCTAAGAGGTTATGCAATGTGATGAAGGGTTTAAGAAATATCTTCTCAAAAAGGACTTTGACTAATGCCTGGAATAGTTATTATCTCATTAATAGTTGGCATCATATTAATAAAAATGAAGAAGAGTAGGTTTCGCTCCAAAACGGGTTTGCCCATTCATAGAGTGGCTCAGGTGGGCAGCTGTTGTCTTTTTTTTTTTATTGCCTTCTTCCTATTGCAAGCACCCCATACTTTATGCTAGTTTTCATATGTTTTTCAGTTGTTCTATTAAAGTACCAGTTAGGTATACAGTAAATGATTCAACATTCTGTAGCATTAGATCCCTCATTCCACTTAATTTTATTTGCTTCCCCATGTCTCACTCTCCCCACTGCCCTCTCATCACAATAAAAAAAAATCCCTCTTCCTTACTTGTAGCTTTCTAGCTCTGTGGAATTTTGTGTGACTCATCACATAGTGGAATTGATGAAGTCAACAGCTGCTGGAAAGTCAACTTTTTCCTTAGTAACTGTATCAACATGTGTTTGCTATTATTCAATTAGGAAAAATACATATATCAAATACCCATGGTAGTTTTTGCTAAAATTTTCATTGGTGAAACTCATATTTTGACATATCAAAATGTATAAATGGGTACAGTAGAGAAAGTTTTGATGGGGGAACAAAATCATGGAGAAATAAAGTAAAGTGGAAGAGAAGAACAAATGACACATATGTTGTTGGTAATACTATAATTTATATCAGAATGTGTTCAGTGACTTTCTTCTTGACACTATTTTTTTAAAAGATTTTATTTATTTATTTTTGAGAAAGAGAGAAAGAGAGAGAGAGCACAAGCAGGGGAGAGGGGCAGAGAGAGAAGCAGACTCCCTACTGAGCAGGACCCTGATGCGGGACTCAATCCCAGGACCCTGGGATCATGACCTGAGCTGAAGGCAGACACTTAACTGACTGAGCCACCCAGGCACACCTTTCATGACACTATTAATGGTAAAGCAGAAACTTGGCACCTCATGCCCTCTATAGTCTCCAGGAGGTCTGACTGTCCATTCATCCATTTATGCATCTAACAAATAATTGAGTGTCTATTATGGTGAAATCTCTGCTTCATGGAGTTTACATCCTAAGAGGGATAAAGACTAAAAAATTGTAAACAGAAAAATAAAATGATTACTCAATGTGATGTGGGCTGTGAAGGGAAAAGGCAAGAGGTTAAGATGGAGATTAATAGGGAGAACTTGCTTCAGGTAGGGAAGAGATGGAAGACATCTCTCTTAGGAGTCACTGAGACTGAGATCCAAAGGATAAGAAGGAGGCAGCAAAGTAGAGAGGAGGGTGTAAGAGCATTTGGTCAGAGGGAAGAGCTGTGCAAAGTCCTGTGACCTGATAGGGCTTAACATGTTCTTGGAACTGAATGACCAGTGTGTCGGGAGCACAGATAGTGAGGAGGTGGTGGTATGAGATAAGGTGAGAGAGAGGTAGGGTTGGGTCATGTAAGACTTTGTAGGCCTTGATAAAGGGACTAGATTTTATACTGAATACAGTGAGAAGTCACTGGAGATTTTGGCTGTGTGTGCATGTATATGTATGTGTGTGTATGTGTATGTGTATGTGTTGCCACATAGCAAAATGGCCAAATGAGTTAGATGGGGAACAAGAGTGGAAACAGAAAGACTAGGTAGGGTAGACCAGGATTTAAATGATGATTGCTCACGCTGAGGTAGTGACAGTGGAGATGAGGCAAGAGTTCAAAAGAAAGATATATAGTCAAGATAGAACTGAGAAAATTCTATGAAACGATGATGAAAGAGAAACCATCCTAAGAAAAAAATTGCTACATGACATGGGAAGTCATTTCATAGAGGTGGAAAGCCACATGACCAATAAACGTATGAAGAGATGCTCAACCTCATTGGTAGTCAGAGGGTTATAAATCAAGACTAAAATAAGGTACCATTTTATACCCATTTAGTTAGCAAAATTTAAGAAGTATGCCAGTTCCAAATGCTGGTTTGAGTGTGCATTGTTCTCTGATAATAATGATTGAAAGACCATTTGTCATTATGTAGAAAAATTGGGGATATGTCAAATATCAGGATTGAACAATTCAGTCTTAATGATAACCCCTAGAGGAACTTATGTCCATGAGCCCCCTCAAGAGAAATGTACAAGTATGTTTATAGCAGCACCATTGGCATCCCAAGGGCCCATCAGGAGGCAACTGGATAAATAGTGGAATGTTCACACCCTGAGCTAATATATAGCAGTGAAAATGAATGAACTAGAATTATATTCAATAAAATGGATGATTCTTAAAATAAAGTTAAATGAAAAAAATCAAGTGTGAGAATATTCCATTCCACATGATACTCTTTTTTTTTTTTTAAGAAAAAACATAAAAATAGCTAAAGCTAAGTAATTTTCTGCTTGGGAGATTGTTTATGTGTAAAACTTTTTATTTAAGGCAATGGAATGATAAATACAAAATTTAGGAGAATGATTACTTCATATGGATGGAAGGGGACAGGTGAATGGGAAAGAGAAGAAACAAATGTGTGATTGTGAGGTTTTTTTGTTTTTATTTTTTACTGTCCTTGTTCTTTTTTTTAAAGATTTTATTTATTTATTTATTAGAGAGATCAAGAGAGCAGAGAGAGCATGAACGGGGGAGCACGAGTAGGAGGAGCAAGGGGAGGCGCAGAGAGAGAAGCACACTCCCTGCTGAGTGGGAGTCCTTCCTGGGGCTTGATCCCAGGACCCTGAAGTCATGACCTGAGTGGACGGCAGATGCTTAACCAACTGAGCCACCCAGGCGGTCTTGTCCTTTGATTAGGTGATGAATTCACAGATGGTAATTAATGATGACTAAATAACAAAATAAATAAAATCAAATAAAGAGAGCCACACAACACCAATGATGACATTGGCCTATGGTTATGCCTATGGTACATCTGGGTACCTGAAGTAACAAATTATTTTAAAAACCTATTTGGCTTAAAAATACAGTTATAGTTAGGATAATTTGATAATGTTTGATCTCTACAGATATTCTTTTGATAAGTTTGGCTGTAAAAGAAAGAGAAAATTGTTGATGATTGGAGGAGGATCTGATTTCAAGGGATGGAGTTTTGTTTGTTTTGTTTTAGTGAGAAGGATATGGGTCATGTTTGTAGGCTGACGGAAACAATCCAGAATACAGAAAGGGAGAGATTGATGGTAAATGAATGGAGCTGATAATCAAGGAGCAAAGGTCTTGGGAAAATAAGAAGGAATGAAATTCAGGACACAAGTGGAAGGAATGGCTTTTTGTCATTTCTCCATTTTAGCAGAAGGAAAAGAAAAGAAAATGGGAGCAAATATAAGTAGATTTGTTGTCCATTGTGGGAAGAGGAAAGAATTTGCTTTGATAGTTCTAGTAAGTTGGGTGATGAATAACACCTAGAGAAATTCATTATTGCTCAAGCAACTGGCAGATCTGAGAATGCACATGAAAGTCAAGTAAATGAAAGGATTCCTAGAGACAAAAAAATAGAAGTGTTTTAAATCTTAATGGTAAAATGGTTCTGTCAGTTATTTATATCCAATCAGATTCCAGTATGTTATTGAATTTTCTGAATAAATATAAATATTATGATTCATTTCAAAAAGTTTGTATGTTTCTTTCCATCATTGAAATCTCTGTCCTGGAGTCTGTACCTTAATTTGTCACTAGTCATCTTATGGTCTTGAAAGTCACTAAACTATAAGGTCATAAAATATACACTATTGCAAAACATTTTTTATGTTGTAAAAACTTATATTTAAGTTTTTTAATCAAAGATTTGGTAAATCTGTGAGAGTAATTTTAATTTTATACTTTAGATGTAAAATGTTTTAATTACATTTTAATTGCCATTCATATCGTTGACCATTGTTTGTTCTCGGTAGAGGCACAACTTGCTTTTCTGGGTTTTTGCATTATCATTAATTCTATGGTTTGGTGCCATGGTTCAGGTTCCAGACTCTGGAGCCAGACTCTGTGTCACTTACTGGCTTTGTGACCTCGAGCAAGTTACTTGACTCCTCTGTGCTTAAATTTCCTAATCTGTAAAATTGAGATAGTAATGATAGTACATACCACATAGGGTTATTGGGGGGATTAAGTGAATTAATATATTTAAAGTGTCTAGAGCAATGTTTGACATGCAGAGATTATTATAAGTCTTAACTACTATACTTAACTATTGCTAAAGTTTACTCTGACTCTGCTCATATTACTTGCTTATTATATATTTAAGGGTGTATGAAATGATTCTGCAGGCCAGTAGGAACAGGAAACTTCATGAAGAAGAGGAAGGGTTAGGGCTCAGAAACCATACAGACAGATAGAGGAGTTAGACTTGTTAGATTCCATAAATCTTGTGAACCAATTTCTTAAAATAAATCTCTATCTATCTTTGTGTATATGTCTTTATATAGCTTTGTATATTATTCTTTATATATACCAATATATTTGTGAATATGAAGAATCAATATATTTCTTATTGGTTCTGCTTCTCTGCAGAACCCTGAATAATACAAAAGCTCTGAATGTAAATTTAGCCAAGGCCAAAAATAAATTGTGACTGAAATATGCCTCTTAAAAAAAGTCCCAGTTAAGACATGGCAAATTTCAAAGCATCAGCCTCCTGGAAGTGTCCTTTACCAAATGAGAATATTAATATCCATGGCACTCCCCAATGTAGCAGGGTTTTGGTTGGCAGACACACCTGATTAAACAAGATGCTTGTTAGTTATGTGAATTGGTGACTCACGAAAATGAAATCTTTTGCAAAATGATGGCATCAATACATTTTGAAATCTTGTATAAATGACATAATGCCTGTAAAGCACTCGGAAATGATGCAATTATTTGAATCCTCCTCTCCATTTTTTAAAGTGAGAAAAAAGTAGTATATCTTACATATAATTTTAACTTTACTTTTTAAATTAACATTATATCATGAACATATTTCCATGTCATTAAATATTTGATTACATAAGAATATTTAAAAGCTAATAATAGCTTATTAAGTGTATATACCATAATTATTCAACCAATTCCCTATTTCTGAATATTTATGTTTCCAATATTCTCTACTATTGACAATCAAATAATGAACATTTATGGTGATGAAACTTGGCATATCTTTGTTACTTTTATTTAAAGATTTTATTTATTTATTTGAGAAAGCAAGTGAGAGAGAGAGAGAGAGAGAAAGGGAGAGAGCACAAGCAGTTGGTGGGGGGGAGGAAGGGGCAGAAGGAGAGGGAGAAGCAGACTCCCTGCTGAGCAGGGAGCCTACCACTGGGCAGGGCTTGATCTCAGGATCCTGGGATCCTGGGCTAAAAGCAGATGCTTAATCAACTGAGCCATCCAGGTGCCCGTTATTTTTATTAAATAAGTGAAATTTTTGGATCAGTCATATGTATATTTAATTGTCCTCTAAAAGGTTTGTATCAATTACAGTTGCGAAGCAATGGATGAGTGTGCTTGGATATTATTATTATTTTTTTTTATCAGTGCAAACTCAGGCAAAAATAGTATCTCATTGCTTTGATTCTTGTATCATTACTAATGAGTATAAGTGTTTTCATATGATTGTTGTGCACTTTTTGTGAATTATCTTTTCATATCTTTGCTTATTTTTCTACGTTCATCTTTTTCTTGATTTATGAGAGTTCTCTATAATTTCAGTGTACTATAATGCTTTGCAATATATATATATATGCACATATATAGATACACATACTTTCTTTTAGCACTCTTGATCATTGTTTTAGATTTGTTTCTACTGTTCTTCATATATAGAAGTTTAGCATTTTTATGTATTCATAGCCATGATGTTTTCTTCTATGATTTTACCCTTTGTGTTATGTTACAGATATCTTTCTCTACCTCTCCCCTTTCCTCCCAGTTTTATAAATATGGATTTTAATTTATAACTGGAACATATAAATATCAGTGCATACATCAGAGAAGGTATGAGTCAACTATTCAGACAGAGCTCTACTCTATTAGGTTAGTGTGTATTATTATTTAACTAACACTTACTGAAAGTATGAAGTATGAGGCTGCTTATTCCCAATATGGAATAAAAGTTGTCTGAAGCCATGTAGTTATTTGTGTGTCCAGAAATGGAACTGTTTCATGTGTGTGGCTGAACTAAAATATATATAAGTAAAGTCTTGATTTTGTTAATATGCATTCATTTAGAAATTCAAATAATAAAACTAAAAGATCCCTCTTTAAAGTCACTTCATGAATTTTGCTTGAATTGGGTGCATAACTTTGGCCAGGATTTCACATGCTACCATGGTTAAAGACATGTTTCTACTTCATATACTAGAAATGGATTTATTGGGCAAATATAAATGCCAGACTGGGTTACTAAATACGTAGTCTCAGTACTTTCTTGAGAGCCCAACTAAGAGAGGGACTCTGTAAACTTCATGAAAGGAATTTCAGAGAGATTCGAGAGGATTCCCTTTGCAAAATTTTGTTTGGAAGTTGTGATAGTTAATTTTATGTGCCCATTTGACTGGGCCACAAGGTGCCTAGATATTTTGTCAAACATTATTCTGGGTAATGTTTGTGAGGGTGTTTTTTGATGAATCTCACTTAAATTGGTAGACTAAGTAAAGCAGATGGCACTCCCCAATGTAGCTGGGCCTTATCCAATCAGTTGAAGGGACTGAATAAACCAAAAGGCTGATCCTTCTCTGCATAAGAGAGAATTCCTCCTGTTTGACTGCCTTCAAACTGAGACATTAGTTTCTTTACTGTCTTTGGACTTTAACTAAAACATCAGCTTTTCCTGGGTCTTGAGCTTGCCAGCTTTCAGACAGGAATTATACCATTGGTTTTCTTGGGTCGCCAGCTTGTCAACTCACCCTACATATCTTGAGACTTGTTAGATTCCATAAATCTTGTGAACCAATTTCTTAAAATAAATCTCTATCTATCTTTGTGTATATGTCTTTATATAGCTTTGTATATTATTCTTTATATATACCAATATATTTGTGAATATGAAGAATCAATATATTTCTTATTGGTTCTGCTTCTCTGCAGAACCCTGAATAATACAAAAGCTCTGAATGTAAATTTAGCCAAGGCCAAAAATAAATTGTGACTGAAATATGCCTCTTAAAAAAAGTCCCAGTTAAGACATGGCAAATTTCAAAGCATCAGCCTCCTGGAAGTGTCCTTTACCAAATGAGAATATTAATATCCATCACACGAAGTTGTTGGGGGGCTCAAATTAGATGACACATAGGGTAGTTGGGGAGATGGGTTACACAGGTGATGGAGATTAAGGAGTGCACTTGTGATGAGCACTGGGTGTTGTATGGAAGTGTTGAATCACTGTATCATACACCTGAAACTAATACTGCACTGTATATTAACTAACTGGAATTTAAATAAAAACTTAAATAAAGCATTGGGTAAACTGCTAAATAAATTGTTATTAATTATAACTTTTATCTGAGGTAAGTTATGCATGGTGATGGCCTTAGAACAATGATCCCACCTAATCCCACTTTGCAATAATTGACAAGTGGAAGACCATTACCTCCCACAAACATACTACAAATATGTACACACACTATGTACACGCTCACCACACAGACACTGACATACATACCTGTTTTGGGGAAAAATAGTGAAGCTGACTGTTGAACTGTTAAACATTTTTATTGTGCAGGCTTTTAACCTTTACAGGACATGCAAGATAAAAAAGTGTAAAATATATCAGTAAGCATATAAAATTTCAGCAATCTTTTGGACCAGCAATTGATTTGCATGACGGACTAGAACAGACATGTCTTGGGATACACAGTTTACAGATTGAATCACAAAGCAATTTCCCAAGTGATTTTCCTCATATAAAGATAAAAATATCTTTACACTTAAAAAGTATGCAATATACTACATTTTCAGTTATGTACACAGTTTAAAAGTAAAACTATGTCCATGCCAGTGTCTGTTTTAAAATGCAAAACTTAAACGTAGGTAACAGGTTGATAATTAAAGTGTCAGGAAAACTAGAAGAGATGAAAAATAAAATCAAGCAGAGTTCCAATAGGTATATGAAAATAAAAATAAAAGCATATAACTGAAGGTTAAAAATAATGTCCCCAAGGTCAGCCTCTTAATATGAGCAGGAGGAATAAAAAGCTTTTAAATGTACCAGTCAGCTTTCTCTATGACTCAGGTTTACAGGTGAAATTCCTCTTTGAGTTCAGAAGAATTTGAATTTATTCCAGCAAAATTACCTCAATCTTTCATTACTGCCTCCTTCCCCATCTTCTTTCTGAGCAAAGTGATGCTTGGATTAGGTCCAAAGCTCCTGGCAGGGGGAGGGGCTGTGTGTCACAGCGTAACAGACGGTTACAAGTGCTTTACTTTGAAGGGGGTCACATTTGCAACAATTCTGACAGTCTCACACAATGGCCTCCATTTTACGAGCCCTTCCCCAGAGGCCCACTGATCAGCTGAAAAGGGAACACAATGTTCAGCCACTAAACCGCCCCAGTGATGGATTAGTTTGGAGTCAGGAAAGCGTGATTATTCTTGAAAATAAACGAAGTTGAATAGACATGCTGACCTCATTCAGTTGATGAGAGGCAGGGAAAGTTGGCTTCCACTCCTGCCAGCCCAGAGAGGGCTCAGTCCCATTCATTCACCTTAATTCGTTTCATGGGGTTGATGTAGACCATACTTGATATGGATAAAGATGCTGCGTGATCAAATGCAGACATGAACTTTATCCAGCTCTGTTTCTGAGAGTCAGAAACAAGCGTGGAGAATGGATTTTCTAATTTTGGTCTTCAGGAAGGCTGGTGACCTAATGAAAGTTAATGAGTTGGACCCTATTTGAAAAGGAAAATGTGAAGAACAGGAAGGCACTTAGGTCTCATTATCTATATAACAAATATTCAGGCACAGAAAGAATCACAGGTTAAAATTACAAGAAGTGTAAGGCATTAGTTGGAACATGTGACTGCAGATTATGTTTTCTAACTTGATAAAGATCACTAGATCCAATTGGATCATTAAAGTGAATAGCAACAATCTACTAACACTTCAGATGGTGGGGGAAGAGTTTGCTTAAAACCTGCCCACATACCTGTACACTTAATGGCCATAGCCAGGAATTCTTCCCTTACCATAAAATGATCAACATTTTAGAATAGGCACTTGAGGTTGTTTGTTCTTTTTTTTTCCTCCTCAGTTCTTCATATTTCTCTCAAATTACCTCTCAACAATAGGTCCATATCTCAGTCAATAAAACAATGGTCCACATGCAAATAAGAATGTAAGGAAAAATTTTTAAATGGGTTTAAAAAATCGAGACCACCAAAAAAAAAATAGGTGAAATAGCTCAGAAGAGACAAATAATAGTTATGAAAACTGAGTGATTTCTTTGTTCTGAACCAAGAAAATTCATTCATATACTGTTGCTGTACCAGCAACTTGAAACTTGAAATTGGCACCAAGAAAATTAAAAGGAAAAAAAAAGAATCAGGTATACTTCTATCCTTAAAATGTCATTTATATTTCTTTCTGCATGTTGATGCGAATATTGCTGAATATTTTGCCAACAGCCTCAAAGAACGGGTCACAGAAGGTGTGGACGTAGATGGAATACACACGGCTGATGCACTGAATCTCAATCAGGAAACTCTTAATGCACGGTACAACTGCCCAGATGTGCAGGAAAGAAAGAATGGCAAAGTAAATGCCCCAGATGAGGGCCATTGGGATGCCAAAGAGGGCAGACAGCAAGCGGTAAAACCAGTATTTTGTCACAGTGAAGGTGGTGAAGCTGGCCTTCCAGATGCCATCAAAACTGTGTGTTCCTTCTGGTTCTGCAATCACATCTTCAAAATCAATCTAAAAGGAAGAAGTGAGAATATGAACTTACAGTAGAAGAAAAGAGGAAAAAACACTACTGAGTATCCATAAATACATATTATCTTTAATGTTCAGGTTCTATATGAGATGCTTGAAGGTACCCAGCAGCGTCAGCATTACTCTGAACTTGTTGGAAACAGGTATTTGGGCCCCACCTGGACCTTATTGCATCTCTGGGGGTAGAATCCAGGAGAATTTCTAACATGTTCTCCAGATGTTTCTTTAAACTTCCTGCCTTTAAGTAAAACCTGGCAATATGGATAAGTATACAAGGTGCTCAGTGAAATGTAAATGACGTGACCTAAGCTAATTGTACTCCAACACAACGACACATACAGTGTTGAGTGGTAGTTAGTGCATAATTGATTGCTGACTCTTTGAACACTCCATGGGTAGAATTTCTTCAGCAAATTAGATCACTGTGAGCTGTGAGGACTCAAGAAGTCTCCATGGGGTGGTGAGACTTGGGCAGGGCTTGGAAAATGGAGTATGATTTGGAGAAGAAGGAAGGAGGGACCTTGGAAATGGTGTGAGCAAGATCCCAGGAACAAGGAAGGGTGGTACAGTGAGTGTCACCGGCAGATAGACCTGTGTGGGCTAGAAAGAAAAGTTGAGGCCAGTCTCAATTTTATTTTACATACAGTGGAGGGTCTATTGAAGATAGTGGAGTGGGGGAATGCAATGTGGTTATTTATCAAGGTGAATTTGACAACAGTGTACAGGCTGGAGAAAAGAGACTCAAGGCAAAGAGACTGTTGTTGTATCCCAGGTTTGAGATGGTAGGGCCCAAACTAGAATTGTGGCCAGAAAAAAGAAAATAAAAGAATGAATTTCAGGGATCTTAAAAGAAGACCCCACAGGATTTGGTTACTTCAAGGTTAGGGAAAGAGAAAAGCCTAAGATGAGCTTTGAGCTTTGAGATTCTGATTTGCCAGCTAAGGAAAGCCAAGGTGACATTAACAGCAAGAAGAAAGTTAGAAAGGAAGGCAGTTAAAAACATGTTAAGGTACAGCTTCACTTTTGAATTAAACAGAGTAAAGTTTTGAATAAAGACAGATGCAAATATCAGTGGTCCACACCAGTGAATCCTATAGTAGTCGTTTTTGCTGGCCACAGGAAGTAATCAAATGAGTTTGCAGTACATAGCACTTAACAGTAACCAAGTGCTTCTACATGCATCATCTCTATGTGATCTGGGGTTTCATACCAATCTGAGAAGGTGGTTTGTTATCCTTTACAAAAGAAGATATAGAAGTTCAGAGAGGTGAAGGTGCCTCGCTAACGTGAAGCAAACAGCAATGGTGGGACCAGAATGCAAACTTGATACCTTTCCCAATAGCATTCTCTCCCACAGTACCTGTTACCTAAACAGTGAATTCCCAGGAGCTTTTATCTCACTGGAAGGATTTATATAAACTCAACTGAAGCATAGGATTAAAAAAATTACCAATAGAACAGTAGGACAGAGCCAGCTCAACTGCTTGGCAAAGGCAGCTATATGAAGGGATCTAATGTAGTTTGAAATCCAAACAAGTTGATGACTGCCAGCATCATCAGGAATCCAGGCAAGCTCAGGATTAGGGAATGAGGTCTTGGGTGACTCCATGGAGCTTCTCAGTGCCAAGATGCCACCTTTGATTCAACACAATAAAACTTCTTTTGGAAAAAGTACATGATGCTTACCAATAATTAAAGTTTATTTTCTAGAACATTCTGTTTCATGATCTATTGTCCAATGCCTTAATAATGTAATATGTAAAAATGGTGTGTCTGCAATTATGTACATGAAGTCAAACAAATTTACTGTCATTCCAATTTTTTTCTTTGCCTCTTTATATCTAGACTCAGAGGTAAACATTTAGTTGTGTGTTTTAAAAGGTTGCATGAAATATGTGGCAAGTCAGATCAATCCTTTAATGACATTTCTGTGCACTTTACTTAATTGTCTACTGTGGGGTTTTGTTCTGACACTGTATTTTCCCAAAGCTATTAAGAATAAAAACCTGTGGTTTTTCTTCATCCAATTGCAAGATACCCAATAGTTTTATTTTTTTAAAAAAGATGACCTTATTTTGTAAAAGATTTGGTGAAGTCAAAAGTAATACACTAGAACAGACAAAAGATGAGCAATTGTGGTCCATGAATGCCCTGAAATGGGAACATACATTTTGAGTGTACAATGGGAGAGGGTACCTCACTTTTATTAAAAAGTAAAGATAGTCTGCTATCAAAGGAGGGCAGGGAGCACTTTATCAGAGTAGGGTACTTCCACCTCTTTACAGAGCAGAACTTGAAGCATGCCTGCCTTGAGATTCTTTTCCTAGGGAAGGGATAGTTACTAACATTTGTTGACTTGCTATTATGATCAGACACTTCTCATTTAACTCACATCAACTCTTAATATATTATTCCTACTTTATAGGAAAAATGCAAGGTTCAGAAATGTTAATATATTTTCCAGACAGATAAGAGGTGGATTTGAGTTTTGAATCTGGTCTGAAAGATACTGACTCTTTCTTCAATACCACATTGCTTTAGAAAAATATTTTTCAAATTTTCTCCAAGGCAGTTTTACTATTTCATAGTTAAAAAGCACATTAACAAAAAAGAGTTTGCTGAATTTTACTTTTCTGGTAACTGTAAGAATTCTCAAAACATGGTCTCTGAGGACGATGTTGTGATGAGGTTATGTACATCATATATATAATTGGTCCTTAGTGAAGATCTATGGACATATGAATGTGGGTAAGATTTCTTGATAACTTTATTTTTCTAAGCATAACTATAAATGCATTTTTCGACAAACATATTGGAAATTCTTAACTGCCAGTGAACATGATTTATCTTCAAGTGAATTTAGAGCAGGTCTCCAGGGGTGGACAGCAACATGAGAAAAATAACATGTTATATAAATATATTCAGTTAAGTAGTTGCTGTTTTAGTCCTGAAAATTTAAGATAGCTAAAGATTACTAGAAGTATAGCCAATTAGATACAGCTGAGAAAAAAAAGTAAGGCAGGTTAAGGAAACACATTGGAACCAGAAATAAAGCTTATTTTCTTTCTACTTCCATTTCTGCAACAGTAATAGTAATAGGTTTTTGTGAGGAGTACATGAGATAATTTATGTAAAGTGCTTACCATGGGTATAGAGCATTACAATATAGTAAATGCTCAATAAATAGTAGCATTAAAAAATTCCTTGCTGTGGGTGATTAAGCTTTTTAATTGACAATTATAATAAAAACTATCAACCACAAAGCACCAGTGGCTCAAAAGAGCTAATTTCGATCTGTAATGATCTTCACCACAATTCTCTGAGATACATGGCCTTTATTTCCATTTTATAGATGAGGGTGGTGTAGGTGGTTAAAAAATTGCTCAAGGTCACACAAATGTTAAGTGGCAAAGCTGAAACTTGTTCAACTTCAAGTGTGAGCTCTTTTTGCTTTTATATACCTGGGGTTACAAGCCCCTATAATAGTCTTACTTGCTTAATTTTGACCCACATAGATATGCTTCCTAAAACATTCGCATTTTGATTATTAAAGGAATTACTGTTGATTGTGTTTCCATTTTAAGTTAGGACATCTAGTAACTAGAATGTTTTGCATTTTTGGTACTGATTGTATTTTCTTGGCCCCGCACAGTATGTTCTCACAATCCTGGGCACCCAGCCAAGAACTCTCACTCTAATTGGCAGATAAGGAAACTGAGGCACAGAAGGATTAAAATGGGCCAGACATTCTCAAGGTCCCAAGTAAATCAGTGGAAAAGCTGAAATTAGAACTTTAACTTCCTGATCCCCAGGCCTAGGTTTAGCCCTGTGCTCAACACTATATCCCTAGGAACTTACATCTTTCTCACCATATCCCTTGTCCATCTACCCCATTCATATCTCCAGGTCTCCTGTAAGTCTCTCATTACCTTCTAAGGCATTGACTTGAAAGCTATTTCTATGTGAAGTTAGAAGGAATGTGCTTTTTACAGGATGAACATGAACATTTCTGTATATCTACCTAGGGTGAAGAAAACAGGAAGGAATATTCTAAAAAATATCTTCATTGCACATTTTGATATGTATCGATAATGCACTGAACCCAGGAAAGTTCTGCTAGATAATCAGTCATTCCATATAAAGTTAGTTCAAAATTCCCCATCACCCAAAGCACAGTTTCCTCAGCATTTCCATAGATGTTTAAAGCTAAAGGAATCCTTAAAGAAATGGAGTCCATTTGAGAAATTGATGGCCAAAGCTGTCAGATGACTAGATCAAGGATACCTTCCCACCTATGGCAGACACAGGATTGGAATTCAGGCTTAGAAACTCTCCTGGGCTCTTCTGCTACTGTCTGCTACACATCCCCTGTCAGTCTAGCTGCTACATTCTGTAGCCAGTGCAAAAGACAACGAGGCTTGTGTTGGAACTTGAACATCATCTTCCTCTCAAGAAGTCCCATGGGTCTATTATTGAATGAGTGATGGTGCCTCTCTCTGACAATCCCCAGTGTGTTCATTGTTCACATCCATCATTGGTTGATTTATCCCTCATTAGAACTATCACTCTGGAGTCCCATTTCTTCAGGGACTTATTCCTCTTACTCCTTAATGAGGATAGGTCTTGCCTAGACTGGAACTTCATCTGCTCACTTAGATTTGGAGCAGAAGAGGAATTAGAGATTTGCTCTAAGACAAAAACAAAAACCGAGAGATGCAGGTGCCATTTATATTCTTAAAATGGGATGCCTCAATGAGGTTGTCCTGCTTTGCCAAGAACTGATTTTCTGTTCTGTAATCTATGGAACAAGTTGCCCTTCTGGCAAGAATCATTATGCAGACCTCAAGATCAAAAGCATAAATGTGTTTCAGTGATATTTCTATGTCTTAATAGATGCTTTATAAGGAATCAACAGTTTATATTACTAGATTTTTATAAATGATATTAAATTCCTTTGTGCAGCATTGACTTATGATGCTATAATTTCAGAAACATAAGTCAACAAAAATCTAGCAGCAGATGTCAAGAAAAGCAATCTGTCTTGTGTTTTGATAATACTTTACTAATGTAATAAATCTAAGAAGGTTTCATCTTGTTAAAAGTATGTCACAGCCATATTTAAAACATTTTTTATATGTACACAGGATTAATAAAATACAGGGTCGTTTTTTGTCCTAAAATCTGGACATTTTATTTCTGAGTAAGGAATTTTCAAGAGGGAAACTTTAAGTACATTTAGGGTCTCATAAGCAATGAAGCTTGCATATTCTGTTTCTATGAGGAAATATCTTTTTAGACTGTTAGTGGAAATTGTCAGTGTATTGGATATACAGAACACATAATTAACAATAAACAAGGTGGTTTCTGAAGACTTGGGTGTTGTCTGCCCAACATCCACAGAATCCTGATTTATTCAGGTAATAGCAATAATCCTTTGATCTCACAGATAAGTTAGGTTGGTTTGGACTTGCCAGGGTAGTGTTAGTCTCCTTGGTGAGAGATTGGTTTAAGGAAGACATGTGGCCCAGTTCTGGCTAAGTGGAAATCTGCTGGGTGGGACTTCCGGGAAAGCTTTCTCTTCCTTATGAAAAGAGACGGCAGGGCTTGATATGGCCCTTTGCCCTTTTATCCTCCTTAGAATATGTATGATGTGGTGCCTTGATGTAGGGAAGTCATCTTGTGACGATGAGGTGACATGTATGTTTTAAAGGCTAAGAGTATAAAAGATGCTGCTTTTGCCATTGTCAACCTATAAAAACAATGCCAGTAACTGGCTAGCTCTAGACTTCTAAGGTAGCACATATATATATATACTTATTTTTAAGCCACGCTATTCAGATTTTCAGTTACCTATAGCAGAAAACATTCCTAAGTGATACAGTAACTAATAGTCTTTTCTGTCGGTTGACATAGTAGTTGTATATTTCCACATTTAGAGATCTGAGTTCAATTTCTAAACTCAATGTATCTTTTTAGCACTACTAGACTCTATTCCCAGAATATGCTCCTAAACTGTATCACAAAATGTTGGCTTTACATTAACATTTAGTTCTAGTAAAGCATAAATAAGATGATAAATTAACTGTGAAAGAGACAAATTAACATAATTGTGATAGCATCTAAGATGGCTCCCAATGATTCCTTCTCCCCTACTTCCTGGTATGCATGCCCCATGTAATACCCTCCCCTTGAGTGTGGGCTGGAGTTAGAGATGTGGATTTAGATAATAAAACATGGCAAGAGTGATGGGGTGTCACTTCCAAGATTAGGTTACAAAAGACTGTGGCATCTGTCTTGTTTCCTTTCTTACTCTCTCGCTTGTCTGCCCTGCTAGAAGCCAGTGCTATGTTGTGAATTGCCCTATGGAGAGGTCTGTGTGTAAGGAACTGAGGGAGGACACTGGCCAACAATCACTGAGAAACTGAGGCCCATAGTCCAACAGCCTGGGAGGAACTGAATTCTATCAGCCATGTGAGTGAGCTTGGAAGTAGGTCCTTTCCCAGTTGAGCCTTGAAGTGACTCCAGCCCTCATACCTTGGTTGCAGCCTTGAGAGGCCCTGAGCCAGAACTACTAAGCTAAGCCACGCTTGGAATCCTGACTCTGAAGATAATAAATGTTTGTTGTTATAGGACACTGAATTTTGGGGTAATTTGTTATGCCACCAGGGATAATTAAAACAATTCCAAAGCAACCACCTTTATTTTGATTATCATTTCTAATTTTCTTTTTTTTTTTCATTTCTTATATTCTATTTCCTTTCTCTTCTCTATTACATAATTCAATTCTCATGCTTATAGAAAATTATATACAGTGAATAAATATCCTGGTCAAGCTCTATTACAAAGCTGTAATCATCAAGAGAGTATGGCACAAAAACAGACACATAGATCAATGGAACAGAATAGAGAACCCAGAAATGGACCCTTAACTCTATGGTTAAATAATCTTTGACAAAGCAGGAAAGAATATCCAATGGAAAAAAGACAGTTTCTTCAACCAATGGTGTTGGGTAAATTGGACAGCCACATGCAGAAGAATGAAACTGGACCATTTCCTTACGCCATACACAAAAATAGACTCAAAATGGATGAGAGACCTAAATGTGAGATAGGAATCCATCAAAATCCTAGAGGAGAACACAGGCAGCAACCTCTGTGACTTTGGCCACAGCAACTTCTTGCTGGACACGTCCCAAAGGCAAGGGAAACAAAGGCAAAAATGAACTATTGGGACTTCATCAAGATAAAAAGCTTTTGCACAGCAAAGGAAACAGTTGACAAAACCAAAGGACAACCAAAAGCATGGAAGAAGATATTTCCAAATGTCTTATCAGATAAAGGGCTAGTATCCAAAATCTATAAAGAATTTATCAAACTCAACACCCAAAGAACAAATAATCCAATCAAGAAATGGGCAGAAGACATGAACAGACATTTCTGCAGAGAAGACATACAAATGGCCAACAGATGCATGAAAAAATGCTCAACATCACTCAGGATCAGGGAAATACAAATCAAAACCATAATGAGATACCACCTCACACTGGTCAGAATGTCTAAAATTAACAAGTCAAGAAACAACAGATGTTGGTGAGGATGTGGAGAAAGGGGAACCCTCTTATTACACTGTTGGTAAGAATGCAGACTGGTGTAGCCACTCTGGAAAACAGTATGGAGGTTCCTCAAAAAGTTGAAAATAGAACTACCCTACGACCCAGCAATTGCCCGACTGGGTATTTACCCCAAAGATACAAATGTAGTGATCCGAAGGGGCACGTGCACCTCAGTGTTTATAGCAGCAATGTCCACAATAGTCAAACTATGGAAAGAGCCCAGATGTCCATCGACAGATGAATGGATAAAGAAGGTGTTGTATAGATACACAACGGAATATTACTCAGCCATCAAAAAGAATGAAATCTTGCCATTTGCAATGACGTGGATGGAACTAGAGGGTATTATGCTAAGTGAAATAAGTCAATCAGAGAAAGACAATTATCATATGATCTCACCCAGGATCATAGGGGAAGGGAGGGAAAAATAAAACAAGATGAAATTGGAGAGGGAGACAAATTATAAGAGACTCTTAATCATAGGAAGGGAGGGAAAAATAAACAAGATGAAATCGGAGAGGGAGACAAACCATAAGAGACTCTTAATCATAGGAAACAAAGTGAGCGTTGCTGGAGGGGAAGGGTGAAGGGATGGGGTAACTGGGTGATGGACATTAAGGAGAGCACGTGATGTAATGAGCACTGGGTATTATATAAGACTGATGAATCACTGACCTCTATCTCTGAAACCAATAATACATTAGATGTTAATGAATTGAACTGAGATAACAACAACAACAACAAAATAAATATCCTGGAATTCGCTCTTGGGGCAAAATTCAGAAATATATGAAAAGGAAAGAGCATTTTCAACTTTCTTCAATTCACGTCAAACAGAATGTTAGAAAAGTTTTAGGCTATTTATGGTGTAATCATCCATTTACTTAAAGTGGCTTGGATTTATGACCAGATATGTACCAAAGACTCAGAGCCAGCTCCATATAGAAGGCCCATCACCAAATCTGGACTCTTAGGCTTAATACTTGTGAGCGAACTAACACAGGGGTTCCCAATTCCTGAGGGTTCTCAGCAGGGACCATGTGGCAAAGGAATCAACTGGGGGAGGGTGCTTGTTAAAATGCAAATATTCAGGCCCCATTTCATTCTCAAATCAGATTCTCTGGGGCAGGACCTGGGGAATCTGTATTTTTAACAAGATTTCTCTTCTTTTCTCATGCAAAAGACTAAACCAGAGTTATGCCTGCCCCTTTGGATCTGGTAACAGCTCCTTTTTGTCCTTGCTACTCTTTCTTTTCCCTCCATGCCTTGAAGCCCTAGTTTGCTTCCTGCTTCTCTCTGGAAGCTCCTCATATGCTGGATGGCATCTGGAAGTTGGTGGATAATGAATGGAAATTCCTTTTGAAAAGCTTTTCCTAATTTAAACCTATAAATATGTATTATTGGACGAGGATGAATGACTTATTTATTATGAAAAACACACTAACTGGCAATAGAAATCCTGATTTATTTTCATGATTCTAAACCCAGTATAAACAAAAGTATATTTAAAAATACCAAATATGTACTTCTAAAATTCGAACGTATGTACCAAACCCAGTCATCCAGAAAGAAGGTTTAGACTAATTGCAAGCTCCCTTCACTGTTCTCACACATATTTCCAACATGCTGAGCAGCCTTTGAAGTCAACAAAATAAATGTGCACGAATGTGTGGGCGTAGAGAGGGTTGAGAACTAGCACAATTAAATGTTACCAGAACACAGGAACTTTACCCTAATGCCCATGTGTTTTCTCAGGGGCAAGGGCAAATACCCACGTGTTTACTGGGTCACTGAGGGAAAAGGCTACAATGTTCTTGCAGCACCAACTAAAAACAGGAGGCCTGGATTGTGTTAATGCCTGCAATTACTTGGATTCCCAGGGGATCCCTATGCAGCCCTAAGAAAAATGTAAACCTGGGGTGGGAACACTGATGTGATTTGGGCTGCCTTGGGGTGGCAGGTACTAGGCAACTTCACCTTGCACAAGAACACAGGGTTGCCTCCTGGGGAGGAGGGGAGATGTCTGCATTACTAATCAGGGTTTCAAGCTGGAAGAGGGTAAAATGGGGGTATTTATCTACCTCTCTGAGTGAGAGGAGAGGGTTGGGGTACAAGGGGAGGAATTCAGAGAAGATCTGCAGTCCTTGACCTGGGCCTCTAGCTGGGACCCTTGAGTCTCTTCCTTTGGACTGACCTTCCTCTTGTTGCTTTCCAGACATTACAGAAGCCTCAGAATAATGATACTTCACATTTATAGTGCCCTGTTTCACTCATCTGCTTCTCTTCACAAACTTGTGAAATT
Organism: Neomonachus schauinslandi; assembly: GCF_002201575.2. NCBI lineage: Eukaryota > Metazoa > Chordata > Mammalia > Carnivora > Phocidae > Neomonachus > Neomonachus schauinslandi. Next base: position 72,853,164 of record NC_058414.1, on the reverse strand, counting down.
CTAGGTTATCTTCATAATAAGAATGGAAAATAGTCCTTTACTTTCCCACTAAGAAGAGGTCACTTTACTAATAAATGACTGGACCAAACCAGGACTTAAAGGGAGGTCTGGGTCTGTTGCACCCATCTTGGTATCTTCCATGATACCTAGTAGTACTATGCACACATTAATTAGCAAATAAATATTTCTTCAATATGTATACTTTTTAAAAGGAGCTATAAATGTCCATCAGAAGGATATAGGCATATATATAACATTTCACTAACCACCATATTATCTCCTATTCATTCTTTGCCTGCTATCACAGTGCACTTTTATTTATCTATTTTTTTGGTATCCCATTTTATTCAAAATGATGTTCTTATTTACCATAGCCCTATGATGCAATGAACATTCTGATCAAAATGAAGTGGAGGGTTGGTTATCATTTAGGTGACTTGGGCACCATGGAAAGGGGCAATTCAAGCTCAGAAGTCTTCACCTTTAAGGAAAGATGATTTAGAAAGTATTGATTAAAGGGTGTTTTTGCTTGGTTGGGTTTTGCCCCCAGTGATCTGAATACAATTGTGTAAACCTAGCCTAAAAGCAGGGGGCATGCAGTGGAGTATGGTGAGGTGGGGTCTTGGAAAGGAAGCAGGGGATCAGCAGAACACCCCAGTGGGGAATGGATAGGGAGGGAGTAAACTTGTTTTTTCTCCCCATGTTTTCCTGTCATGTGTGTGTGTGTGTGTGTGTTTTCCCAGGGCAGGAAAGGAGGCCTACAAGTAATTTGTACTTTAGAGTGAATATAGGTGACTATGTTTACTTTCCTGGCGGGAGTATAAGAAAGAGGTACAGAGAGAGGCAGAGCATTAGGGTGGTAGATACAGTTGACCCTTGAGCAACATGGGTTTGAACAGTGTGGGTCCAGTTATACACAGATTTTTTTTTTTGATAAATACAATACAGTACTGTAAATGTGTTTTCTCTTCCTTATGACTTTCTTAATAACATTGTCTTTTCTCTAGCTTGCTTTAAGAATATAGTACGTAATACATATAATAATCAAAATATGTGTTAATTGACTATTCATGTTATCAGTAAAGCTTCTGGTTAAGAGTAGGCTCTTAGTAGTTAAGTTTTGGGGGAGTCAAAAATTATACATGGATTTTTGACTGCACAGAGGGTTGGTGCCATTAGTTCAAGGGTCAACTGTTTATTCAGAGGCAGCAGACTTTTACAGAGGCCTTGGGATGCAATAACTTACATTATGGAGCACTATATGCCTCACTGGGTTCACATCACATCCTGTATGTATGTGAGGAGCGGCAAGGTAGGAGTTATCTTCCCTATTTTACAGACTAGGAGACTGAGCCTCAGCGAGGTTGTAATCAGTGACTGGACCAAATACAGGACTTATGTCTCTCAGATCCTCATTCACTTCTCCCTCTATCATACCATTCTCTTTAACCCCACACCAAAATTCTCGTTCTGTTTATGCAACCCTGCTCATTCAAATGGAATCACATAGGAATTTCTGAATCCACATGCTCTGGTTGCTCTTTCTTGCCTGTACCCATGCTTCCCATCCAAACTAATAGAACATGCCTCCCTGACTCAGCAAATAATGATGGTCACCAGGACAGAGCAAGTGATCCAAGCCAGAGGATGTGGCTGTCCTCCTGCTGTCAAACCTCCATGCTCAGCATTACCCTCACTCCCCAGCAGCCAAGCTCCTCTATAGCCAGGATCCCGGGGTCATTTGACTGACCATGTTACCAGGGTCCCCATTGCCTTGTCATCATTCTCTGGCTTTTCCAGATTTACCACACCATTATATCTTATTCCATTCCTGTAGGGCCAGTGATTATCCAACATTAGTACACTCAAGAAGTTTCTGGGGATGTTTGTTAAAATGCAGATTCCTGGGCCTTGGGATTCTGAATCAGTGGTTCTAAGGTAGGGTCCAGGTATCTGTACCCCCTCCCTCCATTTTGATGCAAGTGGTCTGGGGAGAACACTTTGAGAAACAAACTGCCTTAGGATTCATTCTCTGCTAGGTGAGAGGCTCTGAAAAATCTGACACTCATTTCTGAGTGGGCATGACAGTAGGTTAGTTACTGTGTTGCTCCGTACTTTTGAGAGGCAGTTTGTTCCCTGGTTGATAGCACCAGGGCTGGGTTTGAATCTTAACTCTGCTCTGTTATCTCACATAAGCTACTAAGCCTCTCTGTCTTAGTTTCTCACCTGTAAATTGGTGGTAAAATAGTACTTCATAGGACTGTTCTATATGCTAAATGACTTAACCTATGCAAAATGTTTGGGACAGTGCCTGGGCAATGGCCGGTGCTACATCAGGAGCTTCTGGCCCAGGCACTCCAACCAGGAGAAGAGGGGAAGTGTCAGGGATTTCAGTAACAGCGTTGGGAGAAATGGAGGAGATATTTTGGAAAAGGAGAACCTTTTGGCATTTCTGAAATCATTTCAGGCAGGTGAATGCTTATTTTGCATTCTGCCATTATGCAAACAAGAAGGATTAGGTCATCTCTATCAAGTGCATCAACCTTCTGGAGTTTATTATAAACATGAGGCACACGGCAACCAAATATGCCCTGGGGAAGAAGATGCCCCAGCTGACTGAGCTCCTGGATTTGTCAGAAAGTGGCACCAACATGAAGTAATGGGACTCTCTTTGCTTTAGATTAATTCCTTTTTGCCTTCTTTTTCTTTTTCATTCATTTGAAAGTAGCCAACAGGTTTCTCCATCTTTTGCTCTTCTTAGGAGAGAGTATGAATTACCCTAGGGTTTGTATTACGGTTTGAAAATTTAAGTTAAATTTCCCTGTTTTGATAACAAAGATTTACATTCCTAGTTTACATCCTGTTATGCATTGAATTGTGTCCCCCTCAAAAAGATATGTTGAAATCCTAATCCCCAGTACTTCAGAATGTGACCATATTTGGAGACAGGGTCTTGCAGATGTAATTAGGATGAGGTCATACTGGACTAGGGTGGGCCCTTCATCCAATATGGCTGGCATCCTTATAAGAAGATGGTAATGAGAAAACACACAGGGAGAAGGCCGTGTGATTGGGGTTATGCACTGCAAGCCAAGGAATGCCAAAGATTGCCAGCAAACCACCAGAAACTAAGAAGAGACAAAGAAGGATTCCCATACAGGTTTCAGAGGGAGCATGGCCCTGGTGACATCTTGATTTTGGGCATCTGGCCTCCAGAACTATGAGCCACCCAGTTTGTGATACTTGTTAAGGTAGCCCCAGGAAATGATTATACATCCCTTTGAAAAATTGCTAAAAACTATCCTCCATGATGAGATGATTTCCGGGTTCCAGAGCGTTTTCATACTTCCTCGAGTAGGCTGTCCACCCTTTTTTTCTGGGATCCCAGGTAGAAACCTAAAACCACATTCAGTGTGCCTGCAACCAGCTGGTTCTGAGCCTTCTTCAGGAACCCAGAAATATCTCTTCAGTCCACATAGCCTCACATTTTTATGGTCACAAAAAGTGCCTAGTTGTAGATGGCTCAGTACAAAGCAGGCTGCATATCTTTTGATTCCTTATTTAAATCTTCAGGCTTCTGGTATCGATTTGGTGGCACTTATTGAGTGTCACCAAATGAATGACATGGAACAGTGAATAGTGTAAAAATAGGCCATGCAAGGGCTAGTGATAGGAGCCTTGAGACTGAAGCATTGAACTTGAACAGGAAGGAGTGATACCTTGGGGGCACTTGTGTGTGCCATCCTTGAGGAGAAATAACTTCAGCCCTTGGAAGTGTTGGAAGTTCTCTTTCTTAATAGAAAAGTCCTGCATTGGTTAATGCATGGAAATCTTATTCGATCCAAACAGGCAATTATAAGGATTCATTCACTTTAGTGAGCAAGCCTTACTTCCTCACTCAATTCTGTGTTTACACTTGGAGTTTGTTATTCTTTTAAACTTCTGGGTGTGTCATGGGACAAATATGAATGATTACCACAGTAGAGAAAATAAAAGCTCTTTCCATTCTAACAAAGACATAAGAAACAGAAATGTCTTCACCATTTTCAAACTACCTATTGGTTCGCATAGACATTTGTTTGAACCAAAGCTTTTTAAACAGTCTTAACTCCTTTTCAGTTTCTACAATTCACTTCCTGATGGAAGGGGTTGTTTCCTACCATTCAGTCAAGTCAAACTAGGGTTACTAATAACTTTCATCTTACCTCACTGCTGGAATATTTTTCCCTCCAGTGCTTGGAGTCTGTTTATTAAACAAATAGAAAATGGATGAAATAAATCTCTGCAGGTTTGAACATTGCTAGGCAAGTGAGGAAGAGGATCTAAACTAGAGATCTTGTCAGATGTAAACAAGGATAATCATAGCTCATATGTGGCTCCCAAGACACAGCCCCCCACCTCTACAATGGGGTTTCTCTGAGCACTGTTGGCATTTCGAAATGGATAATCCTTTGTTGTTGGGGTGAATGTAGACATGCTGTCCTGTGCACTGTAGAGTGATTATCAGTATCCCTGTCCTCTACCTATTAGAAGCCAGTAGTACCCCCTAAACTGTGATAACTGAAAATAACTGCAAACATTGCCAAATGTCCCCTAGGAGGGGGTGCAAAATTATCCCTGGTTGAAAACCACTGCTCTAGAAAATCAGAATTTGATGTGGTGAGATAGGACTTGAACTTTAGAAATATTTATAGCCTAGAATGCTTATATATTTATTGCAGGAATTTTTGGTCTATAGTACTGTGGCCTTGTGTGTTCATTCATTCATTTATGCATTCGATATTTATGAAGCACCTACTTTTTGAGGATGGAATAAATCAAACAAGGAAACAGAGCCAGAATAGGGTTGATGAGCTGGTTATGGGTCATTGGAAAGGGAGTAGTGCAAATGAAATAGAGATGGCCTCTGGCTGCTCAAGCTCACTCAGGAATCATTACCAAGGAGAGGTAATGTCCTTCTGTGGTGCACTACCTTAACTGTTGAGGAAGAGGAATTCATTTTCTTGCTTTTCTCCAAATTAGTAATCATGTGAGTGTACACTGGAATTTTGAGTAATTTCTTTCAGGACAGTGGTCCAAGCCCTTCCCTGCTTTAGGGCCTTCCCACCCGGCCATTGGTTTTGCTTGTAACATTCCTTCCATCACTCTTTACTTGGCTAACTCTAAGTTATTGGTCATGTGTTAACCTAAATGTTCTTTCTTCAAAGACTTCTTTCTGGTCCACACCCCTTTTCTCACCTGGATTTTTTTTATTATTATGTTAATCACCATACATCATTAGTTTTTGATGTAGTGTTCCATGATTCATTGTTTGCGTATAACACCCAGTGCTCCATTCAGTACGTGCCCTCTTTAATACCCATCACCAGGCTAACCCATCCCCCCACCCCCCCTCCCCTCTAGAACCCTCAGTTTGTTTCTCAGAGTCCATAGTCTCTCATGGTTCGTCTCCCCCTCCGATTTCCCCCCCTTCATTTTTCCCTTCCTGCTATCTTCTTTTTTAATTTTTTTTAACATATAATGTATTATTTGTTTCAGAGGTACAGGTCTGTGATTCAACAGTCTTACACAATTCACACATACCCTAGCACATACCCTCCCCAATGTCTATCACCCAGCCACCCCATCCCTCCCACCCCCCACCACTCCAGCAACCCTCAGTTTGTTTCCTGAGATTAAGAATTCCTCATATCAGTGAGATCATATGATACATGTCTTTCCTGATTGACTTATTTCGCTCAGCATACCCTCCAGTTCCATCCACGTCATTGCAAATGGCAAGATTTCATTCTTTTTGATGGCTGCATAATGTTCCATTGTATATATATATACCACCTCTTCTTTAGCCATTCATCTGTCGATGGACATCTTGGCTCTTTCCATAGTTTGGCTATTGTGGACATTGCTGCTATAAACATCAGGGTGCACATACCCTTCGGATCCCTACATTTGTATCTTTGGGGCAAATACCCAGTAGTGCAATTGCTGGGTCGTATTCACCTGGATGTTTTTATCATCCAGCGTATCTGACATTTATTTATTTAATGGTTTGAGTGAGTGTGTGTGTGTGTGTGTGTGTGTGTGTCAGAGAGAGAGAGAGAGAAAGAGGGAGAGAGAGATTATTTCTGCTACTAGACTATAAGCTCCCTGGAATATAATAAGTACTAAGTTAATATTTCCTGAATTAATGAATGAATTAGTGAATGCTGCCATTTTGCTACATTATATTTCTCTCTTTCTTCTATTTACAAGAGTAATAACCTGATAAAATCTCCTTTTGGAAAGAAGTTCGGAATGTCTTATTATCCTGTCCAAGGGTTAGTAATTGCATTTATTGATTGCACTAATTTATTCTAACCCAGTCACAGTAATTTTGGTAAAAGAGTGATCAAAGGTGATTAATGACAGTGAAGTCAGATTAATTCAGTTTTTGCTTCTCATGAAATTTGGGTTCAAACCTACAGATGTACACATAGCTTTGCTTAGGGAGCTGATGAGTTCCTGAAGAATGTTCAGTTGGTCTGGAATTCAAACAGCTTCATGTTTACCTTCAGAATCATACGGTTTGGGTGCTAAGTGATGGGATTAAAATCAGACAGGGCCCTAAATTTGAAACTTTTTATGGATCAGAGAGAAATAAACTATAGCTGGCTAATGGGAAAATCTGACTCAGAGTAATACTGCTTCTGCTCTGTAGTTCTTAGTCATCTGATCCAATTGTTCACAGATGGGCTGTTAAAAGAACTTCAGAAATGTGGCCACATGAACTCGATGAATTTGACAACTGTCAGCCCTTGGAAAGTCTGAGCATTCTTATTTAGCTAGACCTTTTTAAGACCATTGCTCTAACTAAAGTTGCAGGTAATGATGCACTCTGTTATGTGAACTAAAGAGGGATTAACTGGTTACAAAAAAAGATTCCTGAAAGTTTGTAACCTACTTTGGAACTGATTTTCTGATCTATCTTGGAACACAAAAAGCCCAATTTTGAGGCAAGGGCAATAAAAGGGACCACACAGTTCTGAGCACAGATGAGAAGGGGAAATGAACTCCAGCTCTTGATCTTTTTAGTCCCAAATATTTATTTGTGGTATATTTGCACTCAGCATGCTATCTGTTGATAGCTCGGTATTTCAAAAATGACTAGCTAAATCCCACAGCCTGAATATTTTTTTTTTTTAAAGATTTTATTTATTTATTTGACACACAGAGAGAAAGCACAAGTAGGCAGAGAGGCAGGCAGAGAGAGAGGCAGAAGCAGGCTCTCCACCGAGCAGAGAGCCCGATGCGGCACTCGATCCCGGGACTCCAGGATCATGACCTGAGCCAAAGGCAGTCGCTTAACCAACTGAGCCACCCAGGCGCCCCCCACAGCCTGAATATTAAGAATGAGAATGACCATTGGTAAAATCTAGGAAGAAGGTAATAAACGTAGTATAGATGAGGGGTCTTCCACCATTCTCTCTGCATGGACTTCATGTACCTTTACAGGCTTCCACTCTTTTATGAATACTGGTCAAACAGATCACAGAATTTTAAGAAATGAAAGCAACTTAGGGACCATCTAGTCTCTTCTTGATTGCTATAGGTGAAGAAACTGCTGTCCAAGGGTCCAAGTGACTTTTCCAAGGCCCAAGGTACCACTTGAGGTCAGTGTCCAAGAGAGGGCTAGAATTCAGATTTCTTCTGAGGCTCAGTTTCCCCATCTGCTCTGAAGAGTGATTGGCATCAGTAAAGCACTTCTTAGTGACTTGAGGTCTCTTCTCTGCACCAGGCACTGGAGAAATGAAGGAGACCTGCCTGTCCCTAGGTCCACTGAAGTTTCTTGTAGCCTCTGCACCATTAGGAGAAAAACTAGTGCATGTCGTTAGCTCCATCTTAGTATGCCTGAGCCATGAACCCAGGTAGAAGAAGGGGGAAAAGGGATGATACTGTAACCAGATGATCTTCCTCTTGGGGAGAATAGAAAGAACAAGCAAAGAAAGGGGAAACAGTAGGGCTGGATTACATAAGTGACATGAGATTTATCCCACATACAAAGTCTGTCTTTTGCAGCTGCTACAGTAGAGTCCCAGAAAGTATTTTTTTGTAATAGGAATTTGAGAGACAATACCATATTCCAGTAAAAATGCTAAGGACTCCCCAAAATGAGGACCTAAAGAAGTAATAATTTCCCCACTGTGGCCCTTATGGTCCTGAAGGTTTTATCATAGCACATGTTTTTATTATTAAGAAATTCTAACTGAGAGTCTAAACCAGATTCAATTCCAGCATTAGCATCACCTGGGGAGCTTTCAAAAACAAAACAAAACACAGTACGGTAGGCCTGGGCCTCATCATAGTTTAGTTCAGTTAGAATTTCTAGGGATTGGATAGACACAAAAGTATTTTGAACTGTTCCCCAGATGATCTACAGCTTGGGTAAAGAACCTCTGGTCGAAAGTCACAAAACAGCCACCCTTTGCAGAAGCCATACTCTCTCATGAGTTTACGTCACAATAAGGGTTTATACAAGCTGAGAAATTGTATGAATATGCAATGTGTAGGAGGGAGTGGATGGGCAGGCTTGCTGTAAAGATAATGTTTCATACTGACCTTTTGGTACATACAATGCATGCATTTTGCAGTGTTCTACTTTTAGATGTTTACCACTTGCATTCTCAACCACTGTTTAAAACAATGCCATACTAACACCTCTTTGCCCCAAAACAAACCAGGTATCCTGATGGAATAGAGGGAAGTGTTCGTAAGTATGCCGGTGCTTAATTATGAGACTGTATGTCAATGTTGTTATACACCTAATTGTAATTGTAGAGGTAGAGGGATTTGAGAAGTTACATAGACAAGGAATTTAACACACAATCATTTTAAAACAACTGTGACACATTCCTGGGATTAACCATTCTTATTACTTGGAATTTCTTCTCCCGGGTAACCTAATACTTTTTTTTTTAAACTAAGTGTACAACCCTTCCTCCTTTTTCCTTGTCCTGAATGGTGATTGTGTCCGAGCAGTATTTTTCTTGTAAGTCTCGTAATAACCTGGCACACCTAAAGGCAACTGTCATGCCACGTCCCCTTCCAGCTCTTCTAACGGATTGTTCAGACAAAGCAGTCCCTCCTCAGCCATACCTGAGAGTTTCTCTTCATCCCTATCTCCTTCCTTTTGTTCTTCCTTAGGATCTTTCTAGCATCTCTACTTCCCTCATAAGATCAAAATAGGAACCCATTCTAATAAGTCTGACAAATAGCAAATGAAGTAGACAATCTTGTAGGTGACATTTCTTCTCATTACATTGTCCTTTTGATTCCATCCCTTATACTTCCTTTATTTTATTTTATTTTTTAAGATTTCATTTATTTATTTGAGAGAGAGAGAGAGCTTGAGAGAGAGAGGGCATAAGCAGGGGGGAGGGGTAGAGGGAGAAGCAGACTCCCCGATGAGCAGGGAGCCTGATGTGGAACTCCACCCCAGGACCCGCAGATCATGACCTGAGCCAAAGGCAGACGCTTAACTGACTTAGCCACCCAGGCACCCCATTTTACTTCCTTTAAACTATCATTAAATTATTGAGATGTTTAGTGTTTATGAACAACTGGTAGACTTAGTTTGCATCCTCTATTGCCCAAGGGGAATGGAGCACGGTGGATTCATTTAAGGGCACATTTACAATAGTGATTATCACCTTGGAGATCTTGGTCCCTTGGGGACTGTGGAATTATGAGCATATCCATTACACTCACCAAGAATCTTGGTTTTCCACATCATAAGCTCCCACAGAAATGACAACCCTTTCCTGGTATTTTCTTATTTTTCATAAATTTACCCATTTGTTTCCTATTTAATATCTATGTTTGTTATTTCTAGTCATTTAACATTATCTCACTTTGTATATAGGTCTTTATCTTATTTTTATGGGTTTTTGGTATTTGTCAAAGTCACTTTGATGTTATTTTTATCACAGATGTTAACAAGATCATTGTAATTGGTGTCATTTTTAAGTTGGGAGTCCTCTTAACCTGTTCATTCCAGTCACTGATAAAATATTAAATGTGCTAAAACTGTGGTCCTGGCTGTATGTTAGATACCAGTGACACCTAAAATTCTCATTACACATCATCACCCTTTTTTGATGGTTACTTCCTAGTCCTGTCTATTCTTAACTGAAGAATGATCCTGATTTCCTATACTTAGCTTGTTGATAGGGAAACTATTTGGAGTCAAATCGAGAAGTCTTACTTTTATACATGTTATAGTAAATCCACCTCCTCTCACAGGAGGTGAGAGAAAGAAGCACATCTGGAAAAGGAGCTAACATTCGTTTCACTTGGCACAGACATCAACAATGAAATGAATGATGTCTGATCCTTTCTAGAGACTTCTATGTTTTGTCTATTCTTGTTTCTTATGAGAAGGGATCTGAGATCTATGAAAGACCACCTCTGAGGTACAAAGAAACTTCTTTGCTGTTGGAATAGTGGATATTAATGGTCACCACCTCCCAGCTAGTAAAATCTCCGATCTCTGTGTACTTAACATCTAGAAATAATAAAGCCAAAGAGAAGGAAAAAGAGGCTTGGGTTTCTCAAAGCTGTTGTTTCCTTTAGGTGTGGAAGGTTTGGATTTTTCTTCAGGGCTGTCTCCTGACCTAGTCATTCCTCTGATGTTTGCCATTGTCCAGAGGCATATGGGTGGTCTGACAGGGAGTCCTTCCACCCCTGTCTTTGAAAGGAATTTCTCATGTGGCCTGAGATCCACTTGTCAGTCTTCACATTTCTGCCCCAGTGGGCAATGCAAAGCAGCAGTGATGACATCTCTTGGCGTTCTGGGAATTTGCTTGTCCTGCCTGACAGATACTTGGGAGTTTAGCCTAATCCTTCAGGCCCCAGGAGACCATCCAGGTGCCATAGCCTGCTTACTGAAGGCTCAGGAGAGATGCATCTGTGTCCTCCTCAAACAGGAGATAAAAATAAAACTCTTAATAAATATATACATAGAACATGTTTTTTCTTTACTTTGGTAAATAGAAGAATGTTTCTGGATTTCTTTAATTATTTGGATATGCTTTTTCTTAGAAGGTTTAAAATGTGGCTGCCATTGTGAAAAGGGGCAAAGAAAGACATTCAGTAATGTAATCCTATTGTCTTTTCACTCACAGGAGACATTCAGTTACTTAAAGAAGAATATCAGATTTCCTCAGCAGATTCAATTGGACATCCATTTTCTAATGGCAGACTCAGTGTGGAGCCCTGAGATGGGTATTGGGCAGCCACAGTCCTGGGGCCACCAGGGTGCTGCTGTCCTACCCTGAAGGACTCAGGCATGCAATGGGAAGGAAGAGAGGGGGGAGAGGCATAGGGATAGAGAAGCGGAATACTCAGAGGGCTTTGATATATGCCAAAATAGAGATAAAAATAAAATGTGGTGGAAGCAAAGTGAAGAGATGACCAGTTCCTATGAGCGTGGTCAGCAAAGGCTAACAGAAGCCCCCATGTCTCAGGTAAGCCCTGGCAGATGGCTGCAGTTCTGTCAGGCAAGCTCTGGTGCAGTAGGACTCATGACATGCTCTGTGCCTGGTGTGGAGCAGGTGCTTCCTAAGTATTTGTTGAATGGCCTTCCTAAGGGAGCATAATATCTGAGAATGACTCTCATTCTCAGCTCTATAACTAGAGTGGTGGAGGGGTTTACTCAAAACAGTTTGGTGAATTGGTGGTTATTAACTATTTTAGACAAACAATTTCTCTCCCTATTAAAAAGATGATGCTCAGGATCAAGTGAGGAAGAGATCTGTTGACCTAACCAAAATAATTGGTGGTGAAATCCAATGAATGCCATTCCATTTCCATGACATATTTTGGTATACCCATTCCCAGCTATATATTATTACTGCTAATCATATAGAAAAGGTCAACAGTGCGCCTTGATTGATGGAACATTTCAGTTGTTCTTCTGAGAGATTAATGGTGTCTTATAAAATGCCCTATTAAGTCTATTCTTTACTTCTGGCATTTGTTTTTGAGAACAAATACATAATTACTAGGGAGGAAGTCTCAGAGAAACTACTTTCAGGATTAAAGAGGCATTTCTCCCACCAGCATACAACTCAGGTTTTTCTCAATTGTTTTATGTTTCACAATGTATTACTGTAATGGCACAAATGTCTGGAAATCAAACAGGCAACTCGAGAATCTTAAATGAAGCTGTTAAATTCAAAGTGCCTGTTAGGACCTGCTTTATTCTCTCACACTTGCTCCTCCCCACGTATCCAGGCAGGATCAGCCACACCCCGGGCTCTTCCCTGGGCAGTCAGGGTGCTTTAAAGACTCAGGCGATTCAGCACAAGCCAGCATTGCAGCTTGTCTGGTTCTGGGCATGTGTTGTACTTCTAATCACTGAGACCACACCCCCACTTTGTACCCCAGTTCTGGTCTTTGAGACTTGATCCTCCCTGGTTTGTTGGGAACTCACCCAGCATCCAGATTGCTTGAGGTCTGAGGTTTTACATTAGTCTTCACATTGGTCCTTCCCCCTCCTGCCCCAGCCTACCTGCCAGGATCTAGAGTCAGACCTTAGAGCTACAAGCCTGTCACTCCCAACTCAGAGGACTTCTGGAATCCCCCTTGCCAAATGCTGCCCACCCACTCTAAGAACACAGCCATCTCTTTCTGCACTATGGTGATACTGCAGGTTGCTTGGATTATGATCTATTGCTGGAGAGAGAGAGAGGCACTGGAGTGCTGTGGTTAAGAACCTGGGCTCTAGGGTCTCACTGTCTAGGTTCAAACTCTGACAAAGCTACTTCTTACCTCTGTAATTCTGAGTAAGTGGCTAAGCCTGAGTTTCCTTATCTGCAGAGTGAATGTGATGGTGATAATAATAGTCCTCCATAGTCATTGGAGGAGGAATCTGTGCCACCAAGCTAGCCTGTAGGAATGTTGGAGGAAGCATCCCATCACCTGTTTCACTCTCCCTGCACATCCAGCACTCTTTGGTTGGCCCCATTGCTTGAAGTTAGCCCTTTCTTTTAGTGAAGGCCATATCTCATGAGTTGGCTTCCTGGCCTAATAATGCCCTGTGTGATGCTGTGGCCTATAAAGGGACAAATGCCTTGGCTGGGCATAGGAGGCCCTGCTGATCTGGGCACTGCTTGTGTCCCTTGCTCTGGCCACACTGTGTCATCAGACATGGCAGCATTGTGTAAAGAGATGGATGTGGGAATCCTGGAGTTGGCATGTGTAAAGCTCAGTCCAGCACAGAGTGGGTGGCAGGACAGGGAGAAGGGGCCTGTGTTTCTCTTTATCTCTGTTTCTCCCAATCTTCCGCTTTCTCACTACTTGGGTCCAGATATCAGCATCTTTTTCAGTTACTCATTATAAGTGAGAAAATGTAATTGTGTTTGATACCTGCAACAAATAGGAGATGATGCAGTGCAATCTCTAGACACAATTTATCTTTTTACATAGAGTCTATCAATGCCTGTTGGTACTATAATGTCTTTGCTGGGCTCAGGAATTGAAAATTAAATGCAGTTTTTAAAAACTTCACTTTTAAATTGCTATAAGATAGAGAATTAAGCACATTGAAACAGCATCAATTTATTTAAGCCTTCTCCAAATTAAAAATGCCTGGCTCTTAATTACCTAAACAGCTGACAGTGACTAAAGGGGAAGCTTGGCTGTGCCTTTAGGAATATGTATTTCCCCTGCCATGAAATAATGACTAATAACAAGACATCTTCTTAAGGTTCAATAAAGGAAACAAAATGTATTTTATATCTGAAACATCAACATAGTTCCCATGAGAGGCAGGAAATAGGTATTCCCTGCAGGTGTAAATCTGTTCTACCAATTTAATTCCCCTGGTAGTTGCACAGTACATGGATCATGCAGATTTCCTTTAAGACAAAATTAAAAACACTTCCCCCGCCCTAAACAATGGTTCATGTGAAAGCATGCCATTTTATGTTTCCTGGAATAACTGAAAAATAGTTAAAAGTATTTTAAGCATTTAATTTTTGATGGAAGAGCTGACACAATATGTGATGGAAGGATGTCAGTTTCATTAACTCTGTGTTGCAGGGAAAGAGACTAAGGTTTGAGGGTGGAGTAGATTGGCACTTAAGAGCTCCTTCAAGTTATAGTGCAGCTTGATGGCTGTGATGAAGGGCAGGAGAGGGGTCATGTGGGAGAGCAGAGAGGAAATGTGAAAATTTTGCCCATTCTGCTAAAAAATAGTGTGTGTAGGGATTTCTAATGTATTCCACTTTATAGGAATCAGCTATAGGCCATTGCCAATCCATCTGTGACCATATAATTTTTCTTCCAAGGTAGGACACTTCTGAATATGGAAGGGGCACTATTAATGGTTACTCAGGGTTGATCAGTATTAACTTGTCTGTATGCAGCAACCTAGAGCATATGGCTACCCCACTCCTAGGTCACCCTGCAAGGCTAAGCTTATGGTTGGCTATAAGCCCAATTGGCCTCAAGGGATGGAGAACCATTGAGCAAAGTTGATTTGGGAGCCCTTCAATGGTGTTTCAAAACTCTCTGGCAGGGTTTAAACTGGCCTGACCTTCAAATATTCTTCTGGCAGGGAGAATATCTAGAATTACGTAGTGTTACTGTATAGTCCTGTATTTTCTTAGGATAGAACATCCAGAGTGTATGTCTTTAAGCCACCTTTCTAAACCTGACTTCACAATGTAATTATATAGGGAACTTTGAAAAATACAGATCCTGAGGCTCCAGCCCTAGATATTCTAATTTAATAGATCTATAGTAAGCTCAAGCACCTGTGTTTTCAAAAATTTCTCTGGTGATTCTGATGCCTCGCCACATTGAAAGCCCTCTTGGGTTTGTAAAGAGGCTGTAGGGTTTTTTTTTTTTTTAAGATTTTATTTATTTATTTGAGAGAGAGAGAATGAGAGACAGAGAGCACGAGAGGGAAGGGGATCAGAGGGAGAAGCAGACCCCCCGCCGAGCAGGGAGCCCGATGCGGGACTCAATCCCGGGACTCCAGGATCATGACCTGAGCTGAAGGCAGTCGCTTAACCAACTGAGCCACCCAGGCGCCCGAGGCTATAGGGTTTTTAAAGAGCTGCAAATTTCAAATTTTCAATATGAATATTAGAACTTGAGAGCCAATACAAGAAGAGAGCATATGAAAGAAGAACAGAAATATTTTCCATAATTTAATTATATTTTGTGTAGGACCAGAACAGAGGCAAATTGTTTAAAAATATATATATTCCTTATTTTGCTTATGCTTGTTCACTGGCTCAGGAACAATTTACAGAAATATTATAGATGAGTCATTTTTTGAACTAAGCCCTGAAGGATATAAAGTTTTAACAGACAGTAGAATTTGGTAAAGGAATTCCAGTAAAAGTTTGCAAAGGAAACTATATAAACAGAGGCAAGGAAATAGCTGTAAACTCTGTGTGAGTAGTGTTCATATCTAGCTCTAGATGGTAGCCACTGACTGGCATAGTGCATAATAATTATTTATTGAAAGGTGGATGGCTTTTGGAGGGAATGCTATTATATGAGAATGCCTCTCATTCTTTTCTTCATAGTTAGAGAAATTGAAGCATAGAAACAAAATAGCTTGCCCAAAATATTTTTAGGGCTGGTGTTTATTAGCTATTATTAGCTAAATAAGTTCGATCCCTATTTATAAGCCTAATTCTCAGGGATTACTGAGGGAAAGAAATCTGTTGGCCCTGACATTCTTTACTCCTTTCTTGGTGTCCAGTCCCACACTAATGGGACTAGATGCTTTCTAGTTGAAAGAGATCATGAAAGCAATAGGCCATTATGCTGAAACCAAAACTGATCTGATTACTATGTGCATGCCTTTCCTAGACTGTTAAAGAAGAAGAATTTTGTGTCTGCATATTTAAGAATGATTACATTCAAGTTTTAGAGAAGAAAGTTAAAAAAATTGCAAAAATATTTTTTCTTATCTTGGCACAATACTCTTTCCACTCTATCAGGGTGTATGTCAGGCATTTATCTAGGGGTTGAGGGTTTCTTTTTTTAGGAACTTCTTTTAAAAGAAGTATAGTATGCAAATTTTTTCTCCATGGCCTTAGGGTACTGTAAAGGAGCTAATATACAAAGTCCAGAGTGTGGAAGAAGAAAGGGTGTGTGTTTCTTGGTATAAACCATCTTTGTATGAAAACAGAAGCCTTGCCCTTTCCCCACACAAACCAAGCCAGGAGGATCATGAAAGGGCCTAGAACCCCCCAGGTCAGTGCACACAGCCCCATTCTGGTAGGGGCTAATTCTCTGTGGGCCTTTCATCATAGAGAACTTATGTTGAAAAGTAGGGCAAACTAAAAAGCAGTTTCATTCAAAATATGGAAATGTCTGTTATTTTATGGACTTGAGTGGGCAGGACACATAAGCAGGTGGTTTTTCAAATTACTGGACTTTCCAGATGCTGCTTACTATGGCAGCTGTTCTTACTTTAAGCCCTTTTAAAATGTAGCCAGCTCTGCTATTAATTGGAAGAATAAGCCACATCATGAGTTTTTTCATAATTCAAAGATATTTGGTGTATCTGGTCTTAAATTTTAATAAATATTATGAAATTTTATTCAGCTAAAACTAAATTATTTTTTGATGACAGGAGATGGAGAAGAAAAAGAGACTTTCTTTTAATAATCATTTAAAATGTATATCATTGTTGGCTGAACTTGAAAGTGTTTTCAGATGCTTAAGGATGAATAATATCCCCCATTTAGTATCACTCAGTGATGTGAGAATAAATTCCTACCAAAAATGAACATAATGCTCCTTTACAAGCTAGAGGTTCTGAATTCCATGACTGATCTTGTATGTGGCAGAATATCAATCACCATCATGTGGAGCTATCTCCTAAACAAATAAACAAACAAACAAAACCAATACCAATTCCAATAGAAGAGAATATTAACAGGGTGCTGAGTGCTTTGAGACAGTCTGATCTTTTAAATCTTATTCTTTGATTATATGTATATCAGATAAATATAGAATTTGAAATTACCATTATATTGAGATTAATCAAAAATCACTCTAGAATGCTTTCCAGTTGAAAGGGATTCGGGAGGCATTAAGACATTATTTTGAAATCAAAACCAATCTGATTACCATGTTATGACTTTTTTTGACTGCTAAAGAAAATTTGTGTCTGAGCATATTTAAGAATTATTACATTCAAGTTTTAGGATAGAAAGCTACAAATGTGTATTTTTATTTTCCAACAAAAGTCTTCTCTCAGATGTTCTGATGTTTCTCAGGACTAATCTCAGAATCATCTCAAATCATTTATCTCCTCAGAGCAATAGTCTATAAGAATCACATAATCTTGTCTATTCTTCCCTTATTTCAAAATATCTGTTTTGGACAGTAACCGTTTGATAACATGGATAAAATTTTAAACTTCTATAGCCCTTAAATTTCTCTTAAGGAATTGGAAGTTAGGCTGGTAACCATTATGTTCTCTTCCAATTCTCAGATTCTGTCATTTTATGCTTGTCTGATTTTATCCCTAGTGCCACTGCATACTGTCCTCATTTCATGTCTAGACCATGGAGCAATTACATCTTAACTGTTCTCTGCTCAACCAGACTGACTACCTTTCATTACATCCTATAGCTTATCTTCAATAAAGCCCACCCTCATCATGTCATATTTAAACGTGAAGTCTTGTTGAGATAATAAAGTCCAAACTTATCATGAGTGCTGGATAAACGAGTCTGCCATCTGGCTATGATCAGTCTGTTCATTTTTATGACCTACCACTCTGCCACATGAATTCTCTAATTCCAGTCAAAATGGGCCACTAAACCTTCCATCATGCCCTGTATGAGACATTCCCATCTCCATGCCTGGCTTATTTAGAACGTCCTCCTGTCCTTTTCTCAGCCATTTGCATTCTGTTTGTCCTTCCTGATCCAACTCAGATTGCACTCCTTCATGCCCTTCTCTATTAAACTATCTATAATCCATCTTCCTTCCCTCACCCTGTTGTCCTATCCACAGTAGGGTCTCCCTAACACTTAATATCAATACCATTCACTTTTTAAAAAACTTTATTGAAGAATAATTGACAAATATAATTGTATGTATTCACAGTGTACAATGTGATGATCTGATATACATTCACATTGTTTAATTACCAAGATCAACATAATTAATACCATTCACTTTTTTAAAACCTTTTTATTATTCAGTATTCAATACTGCTTATTTTTGATTTATTATAGGATATATTTGATCTATTTCCAAAATGATAATGAGAAGGTTTACAGTAGAGACCACATAAAACAGCATGTCAGTTAAAAAAGAAAGTGAAAATACAAAACCAAAAATGGGAGAGAGGAGTAACATGTATTAATGAAACTTAGAATCTAGCTATATGTTTCCTGGTAGTCAAAGCAAAAAAGGACCCATTAGTTACCATTTGGCAGTGACTTACTATTGTGATACAGTGTGTGTATTTTTTAAAACTTTCTATCTACATGCATCTTGTCTCTCTAACTCTAATCCTTGTGATTTCTAGGACTTATTTTAGGAATTATCCTTTGTAGTATGTGGCTCAGTGTGTAGTCTAACATATGATGAGTTTAATAAATTAGTTGATTGGTGGCTAATGAATCAGAAGTCTAAATTTGAAGCAGTTTTATTTATATAGAAATTTCAAATAAGTACATAGTAAACATACAAATGAAAATGTGAACATAAAAAGAAGACATAGAGATCTCAGAGGGAGAATGAAGGGTCTGAAGTTGTGACCACTTTAATCAGACGAAATTTTAAAAAGCATTCATAGCTTACTATTTTGGGATAAATGTCTATACAGATGTAATATAGTACAGCAAACCTTTAATAAGATAAGAAACCTATTTTATTGGAACTACATTGTATAGACTAATTTACTGACTTTTCTTTCCCTCCCTAAGTAGCTGTTTTATGAGACTGAAAGGATGCCGTGCAGATATACCATGCTGTTCTTCACACTGTACTCAGGCTTTCATTTCTTCTCCATCGAAAGTTATTTTTCTAAACTTGGTAGAAGAGCCTTTTTAAAATGTAGGGAACTAGTCCAGTGCTGTCCAAAAGCAATTTCTGTGATGGTGGAGATGTTCTATACCTGTGCTGTCCAATTCAGGAGCCAGTAACCTTGTGTTGAGAGCTCAGAATGTGGCTAGTGTTGACTGAGGAACTGAATTTTAAATTATACTTAATGTTAATTACTTGGAATTTAAATGGAAAGAGCCATAAGTGGCTAGTGACTACAGAATTGGCAGAGGCAGCTTTTACAGAGCTGCTTGCCTCTAAATAGAAACTTCCATACCTGATTTGGTACCTTGACCACTGTTTCTTTATTATCACATGAAGTTTTAAGCTACCATGCATTAACAGTAAAACTTTGGATGTTTTTGTTATTTTAAGAAGTCTATGTTGTCAAAAGTAAAATTTAGGGAGATTTATTACTTACTGCCATGTAATGTAAACATGGAGAGGATCATCCCTGTTTCTGTCATTATGTTTGTTCTTGGATTCAAAGAAAAAGCACTTCTAAAATAGGAGTCTCCATAGGGTCTAGGCCACCTTTCCTGGGCTACTGGAAGATGGCACTCTCTGGGCAGAATTTGCACTTGTAGCCTGGGTGTCTCTCTGTAGGGCATTCTCTGAAGTCCTCTCTCAACCAGGCATCTGAGTAAGTGGGCCTACCAAATTCTTCTCAAGGTGGATTTTTCTGTCTGACTGTCTTGTTTTGCTCGTAGGAGCAAATGGGAGGTGTTTGCTTTCTCTAGGCCAGCAGGAGCTTGCTCTAACTCTTCCTTTTAATTTTTTTTAATATGAGGATCCCCACACTTGCTCTTTGAAATGCTATTCTGTTAACTGCTATTTCCTCTAAGCCTGTTATGCCTTTTTTCCATCTGCGTTGAAGTCTCTTTTCCCAGTGGAGCCTTTCTTTCTCAGCTTAGTCATGCTAAGTGTGAGACCCACATCCACACTGCTGGCCTCTTCTGACTCATCCTGGGTAGCTTGCTTGCTCCAGGAACCCCACTCACACTGCAGTGGAACAGCAGGGAGGCTCCAATGAAGCCAGCCCTTTCTGAAATCTGCCTCTTTTCCTGGCATCTCTTCTTCTTGTCTAAAGCTACATGAGGAGGGGAAAAAGCAAAAATGTCCTTCCCCCCTTAAGGTAACACTTTTAGTAAATAGTTTGTAGCAACTCTAATTTCCAGTTTATAAGCTACTTTTGTTATTGCTGCTACTTTTAAATATTCCATAATCTGGCTAGTAGAAAAACCCACTAATACTCCAATTTTCCTTTTTCCTCCACCAGCAAGCCAAGAGAGTCAATTCTGACAGTTACATTTTCCTTTCAGTTACAGGTTAAATTGTTTCCCTTTTTGAAATATATTATTCATAAATGTGAACAGTTTCTGAACTGTAGCTCCTCCCATCCACAGATAGGAGACTGGCTAGGTGGAAATTGCTCATCTGCCCCATTGGCTGTTCTGGAGTTGTTCAGAGCTGAGTCTTCACACTGTAATCTTCCAGGCCAGGATTTTCCTTGGCCCTCCCTACCCCTCAAAGAAAACCCTCTGCCAAGAATGGCTCAGGCCCATGATTTCCCAATACAGATGGGTTCAGACAGTAAATTTCTCTGACTTGATTTGCTAAAAGGGTCAAAGTTGAATAATATAATGATAATCAAAAACTGATCACTGACTCAAATCTAAGTTTGGCCAATAACTCATTCAATTGACTTATTATTTTTTTAATCACTAAACATGTTCTGAAAGTATAAAAAGGAACTCCAACTTGAGTGTCCCATTAACTCAGAGAAGCCTGACCCAGGCAGTCACTAAAGAAGCAACTTTATATACCTAATTAGAGGGGTCTGTGGGAGAAATCAAGAGGCACATGTTATTTTTGGTTGTGTAAATTAGCTTGGTTTTGCACGAGTACCACTTTTTTCCAGTTAAAATACACTCTCTCTCTTTATCTCCATATATAATATATATGTATTCTTTGTCCTTAGTCGGAAGCATTTTACCCACCTTATTTTTAAGAAAACAACTTCAGGTTATCTTGATTTGAGCTGGGAGAACCTGCCTACCCGTTTTCATCTTGGCACAAGACCTTACTGCTTTAATTCTATGTGCAGTGGGGCACCACCCTTCACTAGACTTTAAGCCTGGGAATAGACAGAGGGTGACCTGCAAGACAACCATCTTACTCTCCCAAGGAGTGGGGGTCAATCTGTTGCAGAGATCTGGAGGTTCATTTGCCAGGAGAAAAGTGCAGTTAAGGAAAAGTGCAGTTATATGAAACTCAAGTTAGCTAAATTCCAGCTGAACTAACCAGCAGGAGGGGGGAGGGGATATGTGACATTTATGACAACTGTGGGGGCTCCCACATTATCAAGCCCAGAACACGGTGTGTGTGGCAAAGGTACAGAAGGATGCACAGACTGCTTGCCAGAGGAGAGCTGTCCCAACCCTGACAGCATCCCTGGGGCAGGGAGCATGGAGGGGGGGCGTCCTTTGCACGCTGGCCGCCTCACCTTACCTTGACCACATCGTCGTTGAGATGCCTGGGGTCGCGGTTGACCAGGTCGATTTCTTTGGTGTGCGCGTCGTACACTTGCTTCTCGTTCATCTCTTCTGCCATGGCCTTGTTGTTGGGCTTGTAGATGTTGCCCTGTTCCCGAATGGGAACAGTGTAGAGATGTCCCTGCACAGGGCAGACGGCCAGGAAGGGGAGGGTGGCCGGGGAGATGGGAAGAAAATTTCAAAATGAAAAACAAGCGATCAGAAGTCAGCCTGGCGGCGGGGCAAACCTCGAAGCTCAAAATCGAACTAACCGCTTAGGCAGCGGTGGCTCCGCGCACAGTAAACTCCTTGACGCCGCAAGCTTTTTAAGAGGATCGAGGAGAGGACACCACACCCCTCCGTACCCGGCAGGGAGCTCCGGTCTCCCCCGCCCGCCGCCAGGGGTCAGGGCAAACCCCGCGGTGCGGTCCGCCCAGGCCCCAGCCCGGCGCACGCCCAGCCCAAGGTACCCTGCGGAGACCCTAGCAGGGGAGGGGACCCGATCTCCGACTTCTGTCCAGCCACTCTCTCCGACACGCCACCCTCGCCCCCAATGCTTCACCTGCTTTATTTTCCCGTCCCCCTGGCCCCCATTCCTCCTCTCAATAAGCTCTTCCAGCTTATCTTTCAGATCCAGTTTGAACCCCCGACCCATGGAGTCTCCCCATTTTTGTTGCTTCTGGTCGCATCTCCCTCGCACCTGTTCGCGTCCCCCACCCTCTGTCAGCCCTCTTTGTCCCTACATTGCTCTCCCCATCCCCATGGTGGTCACAGTGCCGAAAGCCCCCATCTCTGGACCAAGCCATGTGTCAACCCCCCTAAACTCCCTAGAACAACGATATCTCACCTGCACAGCTCCCTCAACCCACCCTCAGGTCACTCTTAGGCTGCCGGCCGGTGGCTGAGCCACTGCCGCGTTTGGGAACGCGAGGTCTCCACACCCGGGCGGAGCCCGAGCGCAGGAGGGTGGTTGGAAGGGGTGGTGGTAGTTGGGGGGAGGAGAGGTCCATCCCTCTCCAAACACCCCCACTAGGCGCCAAGATGCTGGAAGAGTTCTTGAGGTGGCCCAAGAGCTTTGGAAAGTGCAAACATGATGCTCTCCGCCCCGGCCAACCCGTCCAGGCGCCTGGTGGGGAGTCTCGGGGACTGTCCCCAGGATTGCGGGTAAATGACTTCCCACCCTGCGTTCCAGCTCGCCGCCTCTCAGCAGGCAGAGGCTGGACTGTGGGAGTCCCGCAATAAAGCAGCAAGCAGCAACCCCGACCCACCTAGAAATGCGTCCTCAGTACTAATTTCAGGACCCCGGCCCCCTTTCCGACTCCTAGTTTAGGGGCGCCTGGACCCCTTTCTAAATGGGAAAATAGAAAACATTCCTGCCACCTCTTCACCTCCCCGCCCAGGCCCATTCCGCAGAGGTGCCAGCGCGAGAGGAGCGTTCCAAAGTCGAGAGAGGGCTGGGGCAGGGAAAGCAGTCGGAATATTTGGAGTGGGAGATAGCAGAAGGAGGCACTCCTTGCGCTCCCCAGGGCCCGGCGCGCACCCACCCAAG
The DNA here is from genome assembly GCF_002201575.2 of Neomonachus schauinslandi. Taxonomy (NCBI): domain Eukaryota; kingdom Metazoa; phylum Chordata; class Mammalia; order Carnivora; family Phocidae; genus Neomonachus; species Neomonachus schauinslandi. The sequence goes on along the minus strand of NC_058414.1, from coordinate 72,830,013 downwards.
CCTACCTCGGAATCTACGTATTTGCCCCCAGACATGCTGGCCGGTGGCTGGATGAAGGCTCTGAGATTTCTCTGGGTTGTTATTTAAGGGAACTGAGGAAGGAAGATCTTGTATTGTATGGGGGAGA
>NC_058414.1:72770322-72829786 GCF_002201575.2 Neomonachus schauinslandi | reverse complement strand
GGGAGGGAGCCTCCTGGCCGCCCGCCAAGGGTTTGTTCTGCAGCGGTTGGCCGGGACTTGTGCTGCGCCGGGTCTAGGCACATCCCCAAGGTTCTGGCAGCAGAGGGCGGGGAGCGCCCGCAGGGAGCAAAGAGCAATGGGAAAGCGTTTCACCGGCGCTGGGTTGCTTGGGCAAATATTTTAAACCTGGGGCAAGATTTTCCCAGTTATGAACCACTCAGAGGCGTCCTGCGGAGAGCGAATGTTTTCGCAGTGCATCATGCTCGCAGGGGTGGGGAGTGAAGTGACCCGGCGCGCAAGCAGAGATGCCCAGTATGGGCACCCAAGCTTCGGAAAGAATTCAGCTCTGCTCTAAGCCGTTTGTTCTCATCGCCCACGTTCCATCTCAGCCCAAGACACAACTATCTCCCAGTTTCACAGAGGAAGGGATGAAAAATGACCCAGAACGTTTAGGTGCATTTCACACTTAAACACAAGGAAGGAATTTGTGTGGGTTCGTGTGTGTGGTGGACTTTTGGTGGCACTCCTATTTACATCTAGTTGGTGGAGATGGAAGCTGGGAGAAGCAGACATGCAGAATTTAACATTTCCCAACCAGTTCTGAAATTTTCCACAATGCTTTGAAATAAATGAAAATGTTAAACTTTACTGATTTTTTTGGAACAAAGGACATTCATGCCAACACGTTATGCCATATTTATAAAATGTGTAAAATATTTACAATCGTAGAAATATTTAATTGGAGCTTCAAGTTTATCATAGAGTTTTTTTTTTTTCTAATGTACTTGCCTGTGAGTTAGAGGACACCTGGTTTTTCTACTAATTGATTAGAAGTTTAAAAAATTGTTAGCAATTAAAATATTTTATTCCTGAATTTGGGGATGCTTTTTTTTTTATTATAAAGCAACACATGATGAATTAAACAATAAGCAGTAATTTTATATTTGGGCATTTATAAGTCAAGAAATTCACTGTCCAGAAAGGACATTTTACCTAAGGTTTCATATGCAATCAAAAGTAAAATTATGACTTGAAATAAAAAAGCTGAGAATATACATGAAGGGGCATAGGTTACATTAAAAAATACTGGCAGTCTGACATGGGGGTGGGGGCACAGAAGGGGGAGGAGAAAATGGAGTAGAGGATGGAAACTTGGAGTTGATTATCTAGTTAGAGAGAATATATGAAAATATAAAAGAGAACGATAAAGGACAGACTGTTGTTTATAGTAAAAAAAGCAATACAATTTTTTTTAAAAAGATCAGTTTCAATTACATGGCAGGGAAGATGTCGCAAATGTTGGCATTAATTATGCTGGCTAGTCATTATTAGAATACTAAAGATCTTCTAAAAATTGGGTTTTTAAATTTTTATTTCTGCCAAAATCCATTTCTAAATTTTTTGAACAAATTGTGTGTTAACAAACATGATATGCTAAGAAAGAGTGGTGTCAGGGTCAATGTGTTGTGTGGTGCCCAGTCTATCTCTAATGATTACTGAAAGATTGCTGTTCATCTAACTCTTCCTTCATAAGTTGGTTGCAAAGCAGTTGTGTTTATGGTCTATGGAAAAATGTGGAAACCGGTTCCCATCTATTGTTATTCAGTCTTCAGCTGTGATGAGTAATCTTGACTGTGAAAAAAGTCAACAGGAACAGGGAGAGAGTGTGTCCTGCATTCCAGCAAGGAATGGACTTTCTGGGGAGGCCTGTGAGTGAATGCTTAACTAGCACTCAACTGAGGGAAGTCCATGGCGAAGCCAAATCAACAGCAGTGCACGGAATCATAATGATCAGTGAAGCGTTGTCAATGCCAAAATGAATTCCTAATGAGAGGAAAAACCACAAACTCTTCATTAACCTGCCTCAACAAGAAGCTAGAACCAAAAAGAAACAGATTGTATTCTGGTTATAATAGCTGAATTGAAGAATTGGCTCCAATTTAACAAGAAATAAAGACGAAGAACATTGTTAGCATAGGTATAAGATTTGATATGAACAGATGTAAAAAACAAAATATATTTTCTTTGATATCCCCCACAGATAACTTTAGGCTTGGAGGCAAGTTAATAAATTTCTCCAAATCATTTACTAAAAAATGAGTAAATGGCAACTTACTTGCCGCCGCTTTTTTTTTTTTGAAGAAGCAGTCTTAAAGGTTAGCTCACGCATTATATGTTACTAAAAATATAGAGCTAAAAGGGACACCATTCATCCAAATCAGTAGCCTTAGAGATGTGGAAATTGAAGTCTAAATACATAAAAATGATTTGTTCTTAAGGAGTTTTGTGGGGTAATGAAACATTTTAAAGTTGATAAATAACTAGAGCACCTATTAACAATTTCTGGGACAAGGGATTCTTAAGTAGTCTGGTGAGGATCTACTCATGGTAAAATTGTGAAGTTAGTTGCCTTTTGTGTTCTCTTATCTTCTCAACAACCCCCCCCCCCCCCGCCCCCGCCGAGTCCCCACCACCCTAGATCCTCTTACACTAAACTGGCTTCATCTGATTTCCACTCTAGGAGTAGGAGTCTAAGGTTTTGCTTACAACAGTATCAGTGGTTTTAAGAAGCAGGCAGGTTTCCAGCATTTATCAACACTCAGAAGCCCAATCAGTGAGTTCAGAAAAGAGATTACAGTTTGGATTATAATAGTGGTTATCACTAGGTGTGATATAAAAAGAATAATAGCCAGCGTGGGAGAGCTAGCCAGCAGTCATTCCTAACTTGGGTCACAGCTCTGGAGCTGTGCCTTGGAGTCCTGCTGGCTAGTTGCTGGCTCATTGGGGTGTTAGGGGCCTTTAGGAGAGGGTCAGAAGGGGAAGGGGGAACAGTTCAGAGGGTGACTATTTACATGCATAAATATCAATATTTTTACAAGCTATATGTTCAGCTGAATATTTATCCTGTTTTTCAGCATCACCATCTCACACATCTTCCACTGAATTCCATTCAGGCCTTCCCATACCTGCTTTACCTTCTTCCATACCTTCCATTTTATATATGGAAAGAAACAGCTATCTAGATGAAGATCTGCCTCATCATCTGATCCCTTTCCATCCCTCTTCTGGCTTGAAGGCCTCCACTGGACTCTTTCTTGTTGTGGGCCTTTCCATTTTGAGTATTTTAAATGATTTTTTTCTCTATTTTCTTAAAAAAAATAAACAACTATTTCTACATTCAAAAATCTTCCTGATCACAATGGATGACAAAATACTCTTTTCACACTGTTTCTTTAAATTAACGTCACTCTGCTTATTTGTAAAATGGAAAACATATTGACATCTACCCAATAGCGGTGCCGTGAACATTTAATGAGGTGATTTAAAGCACAGAGGATACTGCCTAAATCATAACAGATGCTAGGGTTAGGGACAAATTTCAGCCTACAAATTCAGAATTGAAATAAATGTATTGGGGTGCCTGGGTGGCTCAGTCGTTAAGCGTCTGCCTTCGGCTCAGGTCATGATCCCAGGATCCTGGGATCAAGCCCTGCATCGGGCTCCCTCCACAGCGGGGAGCCTGCTTCTCCCTCTCCCACTCACCCTGCTTGTGTTCCCTCTCTCGCTATGTCTCTCTCTGTCAAATAAATAAAATCTTTAAAAAAAAAAAAAAGAAAGAAATGTATTTACTTTAAATATTTTTATTGTAAAATAGTTTAACCCTCTGCAGTAAATAGTGTAAGAACTCTCACCATGAAGCTTGATCAAATAATACCATTTTGCCTTATTTGCTTCAGATTTTTTTAAAGTGGAAAACATGTATACTACTGAAGTCCCTTATGAGGTGTAACTTTCTCTCTTTTGGTAACTGAGCTTAATTTCTTTCACAAAACCCCATTCCTTCAGGTAGCAGAAAGTTCAGCTCAGTGCATTTCTAGCTTCTGCCATTTTGTTGGGATTGCACCTAAATTCCAGGGGCTTATGAATTGCCAAAGAATCTCGGGGTGGGTCTGTGGAAGAGTCTCTTCGTTAGCTCTGCATCTTGGATCTGAGAGGTACATCATCAACCTGTCTGTCCTCAATCATTGGTCCATTCAGGGCAGTGCTACTCTGTCCTTCATGCTCATTCAATATACCCCTTAGGGCTACAGACACTTTTTGCTACTTCTGTTTTTTTCTTGGGGCTCTAGTTACATCTAATGAATTTGGGTGGGCAGGCCTGATGTGGCAGCACAGGGCCACCCGTGGTGAAGGTGCTGTAGAGAAGCAAAGAATTGCCCTGCCACGGTACGGAGAAACTCTAGGGGGTTGCAATCTCCACAGGCCCTGCTCAGAAACAGGAGGCACAGATATCTCAACTTTAGATTCTCTTAATTTATCTGGGCCTCGGCTAAAGACACACATATGTCAAAAATCATTTTGCTTATTTTCCCAATTTTCTCTCCCTTGCGCAGGAAGCCATGCTTGCACATCACCCAACAATTTTTCTGTGCCCTGAATTCCCCCAGGGCCTTCACCAAGGCTTTTAGAGTCAAGAAAAGCCTTATCTCTGCTTTTCTGCTGTAATGATCCTTCTGTAGGCATGGGGGTGGGTGGGGTAGGGGAGGGCTCTAGGGGCATCTAGAAAAGAACATAAGTTAACATTTCAGAAGTGTTATCATTCAGTTTTCTTTTTTCCCTTCAACCAAATCCTGCCAAAATTTTGCTAGTAACATCTTTCTTAAGCTCTCTCTGGTATTTCTGAATTATAACAAACCCTTAAATTCAAATTTTAAATATAGAAGAACTTCTGCCAGTATTTACATTTCACTGATAGACTTACATTAAGGCTTTTATCCTTCAAATTAACTCAAAATATTGATAGTGGAATAATATATCTGGCCTTTAGCTATCGTGTCGGTTTACTTTACAATTTTCTTATCAAATATTTTGTTATTAAGACCAAACCAATCTGACTGGTTAATATGATTGAAATAAGATTAATTCTTGAGAAAACTTTTGGATAGCAAATTCTGTGTAGAAAAGTACAATTCTTTTCGGTGTCCTAACTAAAATTGGTAAAGGTATAGTTGTATGTACTAAATCATCATAGATGAGGCTTTATGGCTATGTCTGAGTGATATCTCAATAGCTAATTAAAAGTGAAAGATGATGTGAACCAACACTTTTTTTGTCATCATCTATCCAAGGCATATTTTAAAACTGAATTTTAGGGTGTATCAATCAATTATTGCTACAATAATTTGGCATAAATAAACTACTACAAAAGTCAGTAGCTCAAGAACAACCATTTGTTCACACAGATCTATGGATTGGGTGGGCTGGGGCTTGGTTGATGTAGGCTAGGGTGGCTGGGGCAGCTTTGCTTTTCACTGCAAGTCTGTGGTGTCTCTGCTCCATGTCTCTGTCCTCCGTGGACCAGCAAGCTACTGGGGAAGATTTTTTTCATGATCCAAGAAATCGCAGCTACAAAAAAGGAAGAGGAAAAATATGTCACAGGCTCCTAGAAGCCTAAACCTGGAAATGACACACTGTTACTACTGCCCCATTCTGTGGGCCAAGGCAAGTTACTCCACCTAGGCCAAAGTCAAGGATTGGGAAGTGAATTTTGTCAATGGTGAGTCCATGGCAGGGTGTGAATATAAGAAGGTATGAAGTTACCAAATCTACATTAAATGCATTAGTTGTTAGGGATTGGTTTTTGGTTTCAGTTTTCCATGTTTTAATCTAGTTTGTTAGATATACCCTTTTGCTATCTTTTATTTAATTCTCATAAAGCTTTATATAGTATATTTAAAATCTTCCCATTATATAGTTGGTAACAAAAAAAATCTCTTAATCTTAAATGCCAACTTCTGTATGAAGATTCTCACATATGATGCTTGACAGAGGACTTCAGCGAGAGGGGCCTAGATGGGTCATAAGACGCACTTTCTTGAGATGCCTGGGTGGCTCAGTCGGTTAAGTGGTTAAGTGTCTGCCCTCAGCTCCGGTCATGATCCCAGGGTCCTGGGACTGAGTCCCACATTGGGAATCATTGCTCAGCAGGGAGCCTACTTCTCCCTCTGCTTATGCTCTCTATCCCTCTCTGACAAATAAATAAATAAATATGCTCTCTATCCCTCTGCTTATGCTCTCTATCATATATATGATATAATGTAACATATCTGCAATATTTACCATTTTAAAATATACGAGTAGAGTGATTTTTTTACTAGTAGAGTGTTTTAACAGCATGTTAGAAAATAAAATCAACCGCATATTAGAACATCACATCTTTCACTTTAACAAATAATTAATTTAAAAATTCCATTTTAACTATAATGAAATGATAAAGAATAAAATAATCCCCTGAATACCAGCAAAAATTATAAGGAGATATAGACTTCCATATTTTTCTTAAGTTAATGTAAATATTTGGGAGGAGCCCTCCACAAAAGCCCTTTGTTTTGTAACCAACCCACCTGGCTTTAAGTCAGAACTCCATTATATAACAAAGGAAACTCTCTTTCCTTTTGGCTCTTACCCTAGTAAATAAACTATTTACCAGGATTTGTTTTTACCTGGGGGAAATTTATCTCTACAACCACTCCCGTTGAGGCAATGATGCTTAATCATAAAGCATTTCACTCTTCAAAAAGTATAAGTCCATATTGATCATTTATTAAGTGGTTTGGTCTTTATAGAGAACTCTACTTTCTTATAATGATATGATGAGTTTGTTTTTTCACTAATTTCAGAGAAAATCTGTGATTGCAACATCAGCTTTTGTACATACTAGAGGATGGGCTTAATTCTGCGCTGCTGGTTTTTGCCTTCAATCAATTCAGCTTCAGAGGAAATGTGAATGTTGTTTTAAAAGCAGGTGTGGGGGATTATAGTTATGAGACAGATCGTAGAATCCTTTCATAGGTCCAAACAAATACCTCTGTCAGTTTTCTCTTTCTGCAGCTGCTTCATTGTCCTCTCTCTCCATGTCTTACTCAAGCTTTGCTAGGGCCTTGTTACTCAAAGTGCGGTCCAGGGAGCTACAGCATCAACATCACTGGAGAGCTTGTTAGAATTCAGAATGTCAGGCCCAGTTCCTGATTTACTGAGTCCAAATCTGCACTTTAACAAGATCTCCAGGTTATTCGTATGCACATTACACTTCAAGAAGCTGTGATCTAGGTGAAACTTGAAAATGCACATTCTCTGAAAGCATTTAAAAAGTATATGCCAGCAAATACTACTTTCCAATGTAAGAACTATAAATGAGGAACCCCTCTCCCCCACCCCATACACAATTACATGCAAAAAGAGCTTTTACATGATGGGAAGAGCAGTACAACTGAAGCCTGGATGACTTAACAGGGAATCCCAACTCCAAAAGAGGAAGAAACAAACATACTATTAAAGAAATATTTGTAAACAAAGTGAAGGAACCATCATTTAAGGGTGAATCCTACAGGCTAAGTTGGCCAAGTTGCTTACAGGGAACTGGCAGTTCTTTTCATTTCTATAAACTGAAGGCTTCTTGGAATGTGAAATCAAGAATTACAAACTGGGTAGCAGCCAAGATTATTATTATTATTTTTTTTTGGTAGGAAAGGTCCTGAGCTATATTAAACTATCCCATTAGCCACACCCAAAAAAGTATTGTCCTGTAGCAAGATCTGAGGCACCACTGGCCTGTTAACTTTATAAGAAGACAGAGTGGTTTCTTAGGGACCGCTTAAAGTAGCCCAAACCCATCTTGCACAATGAAGTGTTTCATGCTGGGCAGACTTCCCTGCAGATTTTAAGGCTGGGGAAAATTTCCTTTACAAATCTGAATATTTCTTCAACTCTAAGCATCATAAAATCATGAAAATCTTTAGATGAATCCCTAGTTCAATATGCAGCATAGAACCTGCCTGCATTTAATCTGTCCCAGAGATTAATTCTCATCATTCCCGAAGTTCTTCCAGGAAAAATATTTTATAATCTCCCTTTTGTCGTTTCCCTTTGTTTGAATGTATTTATGATCACAGTCTTATTGCGTGTATCTACTCTAATAAAATTTTCACATAAGAGAATTCCACTTAGGCTTTCTCTCTCTCAGAAAAAAAAAATAGTTTTAATAAAATTGTTTCTTTGTACAAAATCTTTCATGTTTCATGTGGCCCTTCAATCACCTTTAGAATAAATAATATCAATAACTGGCTCTTTTTCAGGAGTCTATTTCAAATTTTTAATTATGATAGGATTCTTCCTCTCATCTAAATAAAATGTATGTAAATAATTCAGTTGATTGCTCACCTGTTTCTTCCACATGATAACAAATGATTTTTTGATGTTTTATTTCCAATGCTTTGACTATGCCCCTTTCATCCCCTTCCACCCCCTACATGGCCCCTGCACAACAAGCCTATGAAATTGATTGAGTATGCTAAGTACTCTGTGGAGATTTTCATTTTGTTTATATTATTTAACTTAAAATAATGTGGGCTATTCCTGTGACAGCCTCAGGTAGGTCATATCTAAACTGGAGAGGAAGGTTTGGTTTATCTTATGCTTCATTTTATATATTCTAGAGCCATGACTTCTCATTTTCAATATTGGTCCCTATTTTAATATTGATTAGTGATTATCTGTCACTTTGTGAGAAAATATGTATGTAAAAAGTATTTGCCATTGCATACACGTCTGTTTGGTGATTTCTTCACTTGGGTGCGTTGTAGTTTACAAAGTTTTTTTTTTTTTTTTTTTTAAAGATTTTATTTATTTATTTGAGACAGAGAGAATGAGAGACAGAGAGCGTGAGAGGGAGGAGGGTCAGAGGGAGAAGCAGACTCCCTGCTGAGCAGGGAGCCCGATGCGGGACTCGATCCCGGGACTCCAGGATCATGACCTGAGCCGAAGTCAGTCGCTTAACCAACTGAGCCACCCAGGCGCCCTACAAAGTTTTAATCAGAAAGAGTATTAAACTTTGTTAGATCATTTAAGACAAAGTTCTAAAGACATCAAGATCATATTTGTGGTCCATTTAGTTTTTCTTTGTCTCATAGGAAAACTTTGTAAACCTTCACCCTTCACAGCCAGCTAAAGTGTTCAATTCATTGGGCTGTATGGGAAAGGGGAGGAGGAGAAAGGGGAAAGGAAGAGAAGAATGGGTGGATGGATCAGTGCTAGCCCTTGCCAACACTGGGAAATATAACTGTGCCCTATGGTAGGGTCTAGCATTATTATTATTATTCCAAAGCACAGACAGCATTATTATTTTAGATGTGAGTGAAGAATCAGGAGGAGAAATGAGTATGGGGATCACAATAGTTGTTATCACTATAGAAAAATGTTTGTTACATTTTTATATGTGTAAAATGGAATACTGTAATGTTGTTCTATAATAACACCTAATACCTTAGTAGAAATTACAAATATATGTATAATTTTTTTACTAATATACATATATACATACAAATGCTATCACACACTGCTATTGCAATTTTAAATTGTATAAGCCTATTGAAAAGCAGTATGACAATATTCAACCACACCATTAATATGATTGCATACTTCAATCCAGTTTTTCTGCTTTTGAAAATTTATCATGAGAAAATTACCCTATAAGAGGAAAAAAATCATATATGGTTTTCCCTGGGATTTCCAAGATTAAATAACTGCTAATAAGACTAGATAACATATTAAAAGATTTACCAACTGACAAGAAATTTCCAACCAAGTGAGAAAAGATACAAAATATGGCCTCTGTTTAGAAAAATATATGCTTAGTCTAAATGAAAATTAATACTGTAATTATTAATATTTTACGTGTCAAGCTGTCAAGTACTGAGGAGAAATATCATCATTGTGCTTTTGATACATATTAAAGATGTCTTTGTTAAAGATAGTGAAATTTTATGAAATTTACAACAGATAGGAATAATGGTATTTGAAAAATATTTTTCTGACCTAAGCTAAAGTGTAGCGCCTAGAGCTCAGATCATAAAGGGAAGGAAAGGGTGTGCTCAGGATAGCAGGGTGTGAGGCTTGGGGAGGGCTCAGGGATCAGAAGGGGGCAGAGTGAGGAGGGTACAGGGAACTCAGTTACAAGTTTGAGGGGAGCTCTTACCACTGAGGACTTGGAACTGACTCCATTGATCAGAGAAGGGGAAAAAAAAGGTGCTTCTCAGGGCAGGAAAGGTGACATGACTGAATGATGAATGAAAAAGAAGAATTTGGCTGAAAGGGAGAACAAATTTTTGAACAGCTATGCACGCATGCTAGAAATAGCAAATCATCTCTGTAGTGATTAAGAGCCTAGGCTCTGGTGTCAGATTCTCTTGGCTCAAATCCTGACTCCCATTATGATCTTGGGAAAATCCCTCAACTGCAGGGCAACAGTTTACTCTTCTGAAAAATGGGGATGATGATAAAAGCCATATCATAGGGTTATCATGCAGATTAAATAAATGCCTAGCAGGTAATACATGCTCACCAAATATCAATGTTAGTGTTTGTACCAGAGATATTCTCCTGCTGGTATCAGGCATGAAGGATTCCAGCCAGTTTCCCCTCAGTAAAAGAAGCATGTTAATCCTTGCTACTTGCCTCACTGGGAAATTGTGTGTTTACCCCTGCAACTTTCCAAATGACTTCTTGTTTCACTGTCTCAGTTAGCTGAGCCAGCAGTTGGCTGGAACCGGTATGCCATTCAGCTAGAGAAGCAGGTCCTGCTTACTGCCCTTCCCTCCCCTTTTGTTACTGGCAGGTGCTTGATGACAAGCTACTGGGAGGCAGGGAAAGAAAAGAATGCTCCAAAGATGACCTTTTGCTCTGATCTCTTCCTGATGCATTTGTGTCTGGGAGAAATATTTGCCCTTGCTTACGTGCTGTTTCCCACTCTGAGTCATGTCTCTTCCTTTCTTTCATCATTTTCCCCCCTACACTTTCCTATAATGGCAAAAACCACTTCTCCAGCCGTGCAGCCAAGCTGAGTGACCTAACACGTCCAAGTGCAGGCGGATAGGTGTCTCTGTCCTATTTTTGGATAATTGTTGAAGTGGTGTCCTCTGATTTCTCTGACTGCTGCAAGGTCTTCTTTCTTTGCTACAGACACATGGCAACAGTCAATAGCACAGAGAGGCAAGGTGGGAGAGAGACAGATGGTCAGAAGTTGTAGTTCCGTTTTTACTTTAACTTTTGCTTTTCAGCATTGTCTTTAGGGCACATGGTGGTAGCAGAGCCTTCACACCCGCTTCCAGGGCCCTTTTCCTTCAATAAGACATAAGTAACCTTTCTTTATGGAAAAAAGAAAAGTCTTTAGATGACTTCAACTCCGTTTATCCCTATTCGTTTTCCATTGTCCCCTTCACTGGAGATTTGGGGGCAGAATGTCCAAAAGCAAAGCTGTGATGGGTGAGGATTGTGACTTTGGAGCCTCCTATTTTCCCTTTTTCTGTCCCGGCTTCCTCTTTGGTACTCTCATGTAGAGCTCAGGTCAAAGCCCTCACTCTCAGGTCCCTTATGTAGTTTTCAATATCCCCTTCTCAGGTCCTTCATTCACGTAAAGTAATGGATGACTGGTCATAGATTGAAATGTTACCCCACCCACGGGCATCTTTTACTTAAACAAGCATCCAAGTGTAAGGTTCCATTGGTGGTAGTTCAGATATAGTCCAAAGAAAAAGGCTGAGGAGCAGGTACAAAAATGTCTTAAAAATATAACAAAGGGTCCCTTCTTTTGCTCATTTTGCCGTTTGGGGGTGAACAGGGAGAGGAAACTAGGATGATTAAATTATGGAAGCCTGGATTGTTTTTATTCCTAAAAATTATTGCCTGAATATCTAGTATATCTTTATCTTCTGCTTCCTCATCCTTTAATTCTTTCCCTTGTCCTTCCATACACATAGATATACCTTGAAGGAAAGAAATATACTAAATCCTGGTTTGTGATAAGTTGCATTTAGTGGTGGTAATTTTTCACTGCAGTACTACCTACATTTTTTTTTTTAGTTTCTTAATATGTAGCCTTTTTAACATTCTTTAAGCTCTTTTTATCTTAAATAAACCTAAAATGACAAAGTTGCAAGCTAAAGAAACTGAGCCATTATTTATATGATTATTATGCTATTTAATTTGTCCTGGGATTCAAATGAGACGATGTATAGGACTGTGTTTTCTAAAATGTAAAACTCCATAAAACAGTCTTTTACTATTATACATTTCAAAATGAGAAATAGGATAGTAAAAGAAATAGCAATATTTAAAAAATACCAGAATGTTTCCAAATGAGCTTTTAAGTGCTAGTATTTCCTACCACTGAGATGTGAAAATACATTTCATTCAAATAAGAGAATTGAGAGTAAGGACAAGCATTACCACAAAGGATGAAATACACCTAACCTGTTTTACATACATTTTTGTTGTCCCAACTTGATGATTCATGAGTGAGAAAAATGGCAAGAAAGGAAATCTTATTAGAATCAGTACATTTCAAACCTCTCTTGAAAATAAAGAAAATTATGAAGTTGAAATGTGATTCCCATCTCAGCTCTGCAGTCATTCCTAGTTTTCTTCAATTATTTATGCACATGGTCATTCATTCAGAAAATAGTGATTGAGCTCACTGACTGCTGGGCATCATTTCAGAATCTCCAGAAACACAGATGAAGTCATGTTTTTGGTTCTCAAAGACCATCTAGCAGTCTAGAAGGGTTTAACAGGGTTAGTTTTACCATGTGGGAAGTGATAATAGGGGTTTGCACAAGATTTTATCTGAAGACACAGAAGAGGCACTTGATGTGGAGGAGTTTTAGAAGTGGGGGTGGGACAGGCCACGAGGAGGGACGCTGGCATGGGGACAGAGGAGAGGGTTGGGCACACAAGAACAGAATGGCACTTCAGTGAGGGCTAGAGTAGGCACTGGCTGAAGACAGCAATGGGTTGAGAGTGAAGGCCTTGTATCCATAGTTTAAGAGTTTGGATTTTGGTCTAAGGGCAGTCACATACAATTGATTGTTTTATGCAAGAGAATGTCAGGGGAGTTTTGATAAGATCACTCTATTTTTTGAAAAGGAAGATGGATTGGAGATCATTGAAGGCTGGAAGTGAGGCCCATTAAGAGGCTGTGACAACTAGCTAGGCAAAAGATGAAGATGGCAACGATTACGGTCTTATAGCAGTGATTTTGGTAGAAACATCTTCAAATAAAATATATTTTAATTAATTAAAAAATAGAATTAAACATTATTTTCAGAGAAAATGTAACAACAATAAAGAATCAGAATTGTTAAAGGTCTAGGAATCCCCATCATGGAGAATCAAAGGCACATACTCATTTTCACAATCAACTGAAGATTGAAAAGTAAATGTATTCGTTACTATCTTTATCGCACATCAGCCCTCTGATAGAAAATTTGTGATTTTTAAAAAATTCCTGGTCTGAACAGCTAGATTGGTTTGCATATACATAGGCAAGTCTTTATCCTACTTAAGTCCCAGAAAGCAATGAGATGGGAAGCTCCTGAGATCCTTTAGTTCAATTCTTTCATTAGAGATAAGAAAACTGAGACCGAGATTAAACCCCTTGCAGGTGACACACCTCAGAATGGCAGTGCTGAGACTGGAATCCAGATGCCTCATCTGGAGGGCAGGGCCCTTTTCACTGCACTGGAACAGCTTCCCAAGAAAGGCATCTAAACAAATTAATGGGATGTGGATGACTATTGAAAAGAGGAGATTTTTAAGTTCTTCAAAACTATGAAAAGCATTTTAGAAAGCCAAACACCTGCTTTATTATTAGAGGTTGGTCATTTTTCCAGATTAACTGATGAGAAAATCCATGCCAATATCAGCAACTACTCTTCTCATACTCACTTTCCAAAACTAATTTTGGACTCTCGTCTGGCTTCATGGTACCATTATCCAAGTACATGTGATTTATATTGTTTTACTTTCTTATTTAAAAAAATTGAAAACAGAAATATCAGTTTATTTAGGATTAGCAAGAGACTTCCATTTCATGAGGAAGATTAAGTATGATGGGTTTGTGAACAATTCATTGCGTATACTATTCATCAAATAATAGAAAAATTTATAGGGAACCCGATTAAGTGCTGGGAAAACAAATAATTAAATTACCAGTCCCATAATTTTTCGCAGCTATATTCCTGAATAAGCAGTAACTCATGTATTTTTTTCTATTATGGGTTTGTAACAAGGTTTAAAAAGGTTCTTTATTGATCAGTTTCTTATCTAATGTAATAAAAACAATGAACACATTTTATGGGTTTTTAGAAAGTTTATTACAAATACTCATCTATTTGCCCCACCCTCAAATAAAAGAACCAACATATTTGCATATGAAACCTGAATCTACTTGGTACAAAACTTCAGTCTTTGAAATAAAATAGTTAATGGCAAATCTCAAAAAAAATTAATTTTAATGAATAATCAATGCTATTCAGAAATACAGAAATTGTATGTCTCACTTGCTAAAAGTTAATGGTTTGCTATATATTTTGGCTTTAAAACTTATCGATAGCTATTTGAAAAAATATGATTTATTTAAGCTTATGATTTATTTAAATGCATGTTTTATTAATCAAATACTTTTGGCCAATCAACATATCCAAATATTTTTAAAAACACTTTAAATACAACTATACAGTTGTATAGTTTATAGTATAACTGTAAAGTCACGAGACTGATCTTTTTAACTAACATAAAATCTATGTCGTCAAATGAGTGGTAATGTTTTAAGGTAATGATCAAGAGAATCTTTTCTAAGGATGCTACAATGGCCTAGAGGCAGTTTTGAAGTCTCTTTTGTAGCTTCTCTTCAAAAGGATAGGAGTTTCATAATTTAATCATTTGTTTACTTTGGCCCCCAATAGTATTCCAGTTAAATCATCCTTTATATTCACCAGTCCTGGCAATTTGGAAAAGTAAAATTAATCTTCATTGAATGAAGATTTGTCATCTATGAAGATATTCAAAGGAATGTTAATTCAGGTTCTGATAATAATTCTGAAATTTGAGCATTTACACACTTTTAAGATGTGTAAATTATAGTAACCACTTACATCATAGACATCTTTTGTACATGCCTATCATTTTGGAATAATGAGATTTTTAAAACAACAGTGACTCATAACATTGAAATAGGACTCTACAATTCAAAAGTGATAAGAATAGTTTTATACGGTGTAACAAATCCCGTATCAGACAACAACATCATGAACGTCTGTATCTGTTAGTCTTTTACATATATATAGATATGTATAGTAGCTCAATAGCATGGGCCCAAAAAATTGACAACTTTCCTGTAAGTCTCTCTCCATGAATCACTGTAGTTGAAATAGTACTTAAGTGTCAGAAATAGCGTTTATGTAAAATGTTATTAAATAGCACCAGTATTACTTGAAGGTAAAGTGAGACATTAACAGGAATGCAATACAAGTTTAATTTCTTTTTTTGTTTTTTTGTTTTTAAAGATTTTATTTATCTGAGAGAGAGAGAGAGAGAGAACGCAAGCAGGGGAAGGGGCAGAGGCAGAAGGAGAAGCAGACACCCCACTGAGCAGGGAGCCTCATGTGGGGCTCGATCCCCAGACTCCGGGATAATGACCCGAGCCAAAGGCAGACACCCAGCTGACTGAGCCACCCAGGCGCCCCACAAGTTTAATTTCTAACTACAAGAGTGAAAGCATCTCCCAGATGAAATACCAATTAGATTTGGATTAATTTTAAGGTCACAGCCAGAAAAAGCTCAGTCATAAAACATTTCAGGGTTTTGCTTGGAAAAGTTAGAAAGAAAAACCTTGTATATCACTCTTTTACATTCTATTCCCAAAGAAGATATATATATGCTTACATAATCAAGACAGTGCAATCTCACCAATGAAGTTCCCCATGAAAGAGACATTTACTCATTCTATATATTAGTTCAACAAGATAACAAATACAATAAAAGTACTTAAAAGCAATCTGATTAGAGCAACATTTACATTAAGTACAAAATATACAGTACAATGAAACATCTTATTAAATAGACCTGTAGGTTAACAATATCTTATTTAAAGGTACACACGTTCATTATCTATTTTCACATTTATTTGTCCTGTTATATTTGATAGCGCCTATCACCACTGCATGCTTTTGTTACTATAATTTCTAGGATCTTTGTATATCTTTTTTGTAAGTATTCCCATGACTTTATCTGCAAAGGTAATTTTAAAAGTATTACTTTCAGAGTAAAAAAATAAGAAATTCCATAATTTTACAAGCAGTTGTGCACAGAACTATTATAGTGTTTGAGAAATGTCCCTTGATCTTTATAAATTCATCATTATAAAATGTGTACTTTTGTACTAAAGTAAAAACTGCCTTTAAAATTAAGTGTTGCCAACCCACTGTATAATTCTGGCTCTAAAGTTAGAAGTGAAATCCTTGACTATTAATTAGAAAGGCATTATTGAAAAGATCTGCCAATAAACATTTCTAAATGTGGTTGCCAATCTTAAAAATTTTCTTAATTAGAACAGTTGGGAATGCTTAGAACAGAACAGTAGTGCTTTTACATTATAACAACCAAGAAGTATTACAGTATCCAGAACTCCAGACCTGGGGTCCCAGTGTTCAGTCATGACTCAGTTGCAGGCTGACAGAAGAGAAGCTGCGTCCTACACTTGTGCACAATGGGGCAATGACAACATCTGTTACACTCTTCCATATTGTCTGCACCGAAGGCAGGACCATTAGGCAGGTCTTTACAAAAGGCATTATAATCCTGAAATGGAGGAAGAGATTTGTGTAAGGATTATTGGTGTTGCCAAATGAGGCCACTGACTCTTACACATGCATGAAAAGATATAATAATGGCCCAATTCACCTAAATTTGAACATTTGAAACAAGTCAATAAACAGTGACCCACATAGTGATAAGATGCACAGAGATATGTTGCTTAAAAAAATAAACAGGCACGTAGATGATAACACCAGTATTCTTTCTATAGGTGGCATGCTATCTGAAACAGTAAAACAAAAAAATAAATAAAACGGTAAATGTATCTACCTGATCTCTGCCCCTAAACATTAACCTGCTTAATTCTTCGTATTACCCTGGAGTTGTGCTTGCTGGTAGCCTTTCCCGTTGCCTCATTCCACTTCCCTACCCCTTGAGCCAGGCTGGGTTGGACACTCCCTTTTTGTGCTTCTAAAGTACTACAGCAAAATTTCTTAATCCTTAAATTTACCAAAGGGTATCATAAGTAGATGGCTATACTTCTGTCTTTTCTACTAGAATGGAAGCTCTTTAAGTGAAGACATCCTTGACCTTTATTAAAGGTTGGGCTGAAGTGAACTTAGCACTGTCATGCTTAATATTACTAATTTTTCATAATAATTACATACACTGAAAAGAGCTGTGTGGTAGAGTTAAAAGAACTCTGCAATCATGTCAGAACTCTTAGACAAAACAAAACAAAAAAACCCAGACTATCCTGAAATTATTTTTTCCATATGTCTTTTCTTAAGATGACTGCAAATGTTCATATTCCTCAGGCTGATTAATTTTCTCTGTAATCCTCTGAATAATGCTCTCTATTGTAGTAGTGCTATTTGAGCACAAAAGTATCTTTGAATTCTCAGGAATTGCTGGTAGCCTGAATGGAATTTTTATTATTATCTGTATGGGCACAAGGAAGTAAGGTTGATTTTCTTGGTTTGCTATTAAAATGTGACTTAAATAAAGGTCTGCTGTGCTTAGCCAACAGGGAAGGGAAGATCAGGCAACTGTCGGATTGATTGAGATATTTTTAGAATACTGAATTATTCGTATGGACTGCATACACATTTATATTTATCTCATATTTTGTTCCAAGTGCTAAGACTTAAAGAAATGTTTAAAGAAAATTAATTACTAGGTGTTTCAAAGCTAAACAGTTGAATAGAAACCCGAATGATGACAACTTTTGACTTTTTATCCCATTATGTTTCTCACTTGATGTGTGGCCTTGGGCATATCACTACAAATGAAAGTAGAACAGGAGCTCTTACAGATTGGCTATAAGGATTAACACTTACTATGCACCCTTGAAATGTCTATATGATGCTGTCATTATAATGTATATATGATGCCATCATATATAAGTAGAACAATTTGAAGTCAGAATATACAGTGGAAACAAAACAATCTCAAATTGAAGTTTAAATCAGAAAGCTTCCTAACCAAATCTACTTCACTGAGAATATACTTTCCACTCTTCCTTAGGATAAGACATTTTCTATCCCATAACTTCTTAGATCTCTATGTCCTAAAAGGGAATGAAGCACAGGACAAAAGTGGACTTTCCAGTTCAGCAAAGTACAACTGCTTACTTTTGAGACTTCAGTTGATAGGATGTGGTAAACTCATTTTATTTTCTTTAAGTTGTTGTTCTCTCACTGTGGGTCAGAGGATCCAATGATCCAAACACTTCTGTTTTTTTTGTTTTAAAGCTTTTATTTATTTATTTGAGAGAAAGAGCATGAAGGGGGTGAAGGGCAGAGGGAGAAGCAGACTCCCCCCTGAGTAGGGAGCCTGATGAGGGACTTGATCCAGGGACTCCTGGATCATGACCTGAGCCGAAGGCAGACACTTAACCGACTTAGCCACCCAGGCACCCGATTCAAACATTTCTTAAAGAAATCTTATAACTTATAAGATTATACATTCCTCCATTGGACAAAGCCCTTGGGACAGAGACTTTTTCTTAGCTTTGTATTAACTGTAGTGTCATGTAGATTGCATTGTCATAGCAATTTGCTATATTAAAAATCTCTTCCAGAAGTGAAATTGCTACTACTATATTTCTGTAAGTTGGACTATCTATTTGAACTGCATTCCAGCAAAAACAAACGGTAAGGGAGCTCCAGCCACATTTCTTTGATATGATCCCCTTATGACCAATAATCTGCTCTTGCCAAATGGTGGCTATCTCAGTCTGAATGTGGTATGGTATCAAAACAACCCACTGGTCCCTCATGACCTGTACTTCTGACCTAGGATCCAACATCACCAGTTTGAGTTCTGGGTGGTGGTGTTGTTGTTATTTGTTTGTTTAAGGAATCTAAAATCAGATCCATTGTGACGATGTGATGTGGTTCGAATATCTAATACTGCACACTTTCATAACTTTGGTTCCCAACCTCTGGTAATAACAACCCCTAACCCCTGCCAAAAGAAAAAAAAGAAAGAAGGAGAAGTAAAACAATGCAGAAGAAAGGCTCACTCAAATAGGTTTGTTTTTTTATAAGGCCTCTCCTTGATCTGGTCTTATCATGTCATGGGAATGTAATCCATTAATGATAAATCTATTTTATCAAGATAGCTTTAAACTAACTTTTAAGCATTTTTTTGTTTGAAGTAGGTCCTCTACTTGCAATCACAGCTGCCTGATGATGAATGGATGATTGTTAAATATTAATGACCCACATGATTGTAATTTGAAAAACAAGCTGAGGTTAAATAATACATTTTATGTGTCTGAAAAAGAAATGGTTTGATGATTCACCACTGGAAGCACTGCACACAAAAAAACACCTTGTTTTCAGGAGAGCCAGGTGAAGAGAAGCATCATTTGGTAACTGTAGCTTTACTTCTATCTTTCCACCATTTAGTAAATGCAAACCATTTTGTTTTCAATTCCTCAGCGAGTGCTTTAGGAAAGCCCAGCTTTGTTGATTATAAATATGGCACTCTGTATTTCCAAACAGCTTAATAACCAACATTTCACAATATGCTATGTGGTCACTCAGTTTTTCATATTTTTGAAAGAGGTTAGATGACTGGTTTTGGTTAATTGGGAATCCAAAATTTTATGTGCTGGCTTAGGCCTCTTTTAAAAAATCCATGTGCTACTGTCAGACTATGAGCTAACTATACATCTGGCCTTTGTGAATTTGCTTATGTATAAAGGCAGAGATTTTCATTCCTCTGGCAGTCTTTTGTCACTTTCAATATATTTTAGTTGTTTTCCATCTTTAGTGATCAAATTAAATTGGTGTTCTTTGTCTTTTACTTACTTGAATTTTTATTTATCCTTTTTTATTTTTAAGATTTATTTATTTATTTGAGAGAGAGAGAGAGAGAGACAGCATGTGAGTAGGGGGAGGGAAAAAGGAAGAGGGAGAGAAAGAATCCTCAAGCTGACTCCATACTGAGCGCCAAGCCTGACACAAGGTTCGATCTCTTGACCCTGAGATCATGACCTCAGCTGAAATCAAGAGTTGGTCATTTAACAAACTGAGTCACCCAGGCACCCAGAATTTTTATTTATCCTTTAAAAGACTTTTTAGACTCCTTTTTCTCTATGAAGCCTTCCCAGTGCCTCCCTCTTCCTCAACAGGTTTAACAGTTCTCCTCAGCATCTACTTCTGTACATAGCCAGCTGCCCTGATATGCTGAGTAAACTGAAGGCAGATCCTACATCTTACTCATTCTTGGCCCAGTGCCCAGCACAAACTAAGCACTCAATAAATTTATCTGCTTGAGCTAACTAGCTAGCTAAGAAACTAAAAGAAATTGATTTACAAGGTAAAGGGGAATTGAGAATAATTTTTAACTTCTAACAATGAACACAACATGTGTTAGGGTGTGGCAATAGCATATGAAGTGATTAGGAAAGACATGGAGGCATTTAGGATTATACATTTTGCCAGGACTGCCCTAAAGCACAATATTGACAACTGTTGCAATACTGGGGGATGATCATAATGCTCTTTCTCTCAGGACAAAGTGAGTATCTTTTAAAACCATAAATATAACATTTTCCTTTAAAAATTTTTTAGTGCTTAAAAAGTTCTCCAAAGTTTTATGATGCATTTTGAGTGTAAATAAAGTTACTCAAAACATCCTATTAATGCCCAGAAGGTTTCTATACTTATTTTCCCTTTAAGTTGATGCCCCTCCCCATGTTGTCTCATAGGTGAAAAAGTACTTTGGCGTCCTTCTCATTTCATTATCTTGCAGCTTGAGTTTTCATTCATTTCTGTTGGGGGCCCCTCACCTTAATTGCACACACACAGCATCTCCTCTGGTCTCATCCTTGCCATTTGCTAGTGGCAGGATTGGAGCAGCCCCTCCATAGCACTGCTTAACCAGGCCTGATATCCCTGTTCAATTATACTGTCACTGGCATTCTGCTCAGAGATCACTTTTGTTTTAGCCCAGGCACAGGTGGTGACTGAATATAAGGTGATAAAAGAAATAAGAGCCTTGCCCAGAACCACTGGCACAAGTCATAACTCAGCCCTGTAAGAGAACAGCCTGGGGCAGGAAGCATGGCCTCCAGGTCTCCACCTCCAGTCAGCTGGGCCTTATTAACATCAGAAGGAAATTCACACCTGAGGACGGAGGAACATTACCTCTGTTTAAACTCCTAACTCAACCTATGATTCTAAAGAAAGCACACTGCCCTTCAAGGCCTCCGGGTTCTTGCTACTGTGGCGAGCTGATGCGTGTTCTTCTGGCAAAACCGCCTTGGGAGAAGGGGAGTGCAGAGGGCAGGTGGCAAAGAACATTCCTACGATTCAGAAGGTCGGTCCACCCCGGTGTGCCCCTTCTCACCAGATGTGCAGACAGCTGAGGGTGGCAAAGAGAATTCCTGCAGCGAAGGCCATGGGGATAGCCAGGAACAACGTCAGGAACTTATAGATCACGTATTTGCTGATTTCAAAGAGGGCATTGCTGCAAATCCACACTTTGTCAGAGGAGTGTGTAGACACCGGCTCTGCAATCACATCCTCGAAGCCCACCTGCAGAGGCAAGACACAGGAATCCCCAACTGTCACCCAACCTAAAGCCCGGGGAACCAAGAGTGCTCCGGTGGGAGAAGCGAGGAGAAAGGAGCTGGCTGGGTGCCCTACCTTCTCTTAGGGTGGGGTTGGGCACACAAGAATTTGGCTAAGAATTCCTAGTTACGCAGGCGACCCCACCGCATGTGAGTTCCGGGTCCCAGACCCTGGGCGGCTGACCCAGTGGCGAGGGTGGGGGTTGGGGTCCGGGCGGGGTTAAACGGGGCACCCGTGTCCCCAAGCCTTGGCGGGGCCCAGGTCACGGCCCGCCCCAGGCTTCTTCACCTTGAGATGCGAGTTGAGCCGGTGGGGATCCCGGTCGGAGCCCGAGTCCGCGAACTTATCCAGGTCCGCGTAGTCGACGCCGCTGTGGTGGCTGTAGGCATCGTCGTCCATGAAGAGCTGGACGTCTGCTTTCTCAGTCTCCAGCCCCATCACGGCGCTCGGTGCGCGGCGGCGGCTGCAGCCCGGCGGGCGCGTCCTCCCCTTCCCGTCGCGCCCGGCCCCGCCCCGCCTCGCCTCTCCCGGCGCGGCCCGGGCGGCGGCTGATTGCAGCTGCGGGCTACCGCTGCCGGTGGGGGCCCAACCCGAGCCCGGCCTCCCTGCCCGGCTTGAGGGGCGGGAACCGGACGCAGCCGGAGAGGTGGCTCCCGCCCAGAAGAGTCCCGCCGCCACTTTTTGGCCGGGTTCACGTCTGCCTCCCGGCTGTGAATGCTCCCAACGGGCACATTCCAGCCCTGCACTGGCGGGCGGAGCGTGCCCTGGAGACGAGGACCCGTATTCCCGCCACAGAGGAGCCAGGGAGACCCCTGGGTCTTATCGCTTGATGCTTAGAACTGGGATTCTTAAGAGCTGTCCAGGGATGATGGACTTACTGCAGGGAGGCAGCTAGGTGGTTAGGAGCACGGGTATAGAATCACAAGGTTTGTCTTAACCTCCCTGCTCTACCGTTTACTATGTGTGCTCGGGACCTCAGCTACCTCGTAAAATAGGAGCAATTGGGGGCGCCTGGGTGGCTCAGTCGGTTGAGCGTCTGCCTTCGGCTCAGGTCATGATCCCAGGGTTCTGCTCAGCGGGGAGTCTGCTTCTCCCTCTGCCCCTCCCCCCTGCTTGCTCGCTCGCTCGCTCTCTCAAATACATAAAAGTCTTTTTAAAAAATGGGAGCAGTTGTTCCTGCTTCACATAGTTGTCGCTTGAGAATTAAATTCCTGTAGAACTCTTACATGGTCTCTAACACACAGGACACACCTGATTGCCAAGCAATCCCACAAGTGGTAGAGGATCCAGGAAGCACGTCAGCTCTCTGGCTGTCCCCGTGCTCACAGATGTGGGAGCCTGCTGGAGGCAAGGTGAGGAAATGGAGTCAGTTTGGTGAGCTCCCTGTCCCTAGGCGTTTGCAGTCTCAGAGCAGAGAGGATGTCTCTCTCTCTCTTTTTCCTTTCTAAATTAAAACTCTTAATTTGCCTTTGAATCAAGCCCTGTTGAAAGATGTCAATGCAGTCACATCCACAACTACCTGTGGGAAACATGTGAACAAACCCCTATCATAAAGCCACTCTGCAGGAGAAGAATCCGACTGCTGAGTGCTCACTCAAAAGCTTTCAGAAAGGAGGATTGTGGGGGCGCCTGGGTGGCTCAGTTGGTTAAGCGACTGCCTTCGGCTCAGGTCATGATCCTGGAGTCCCGGGATCGAGTCCCACATCAGGCTCCCTGCTCAGCGGGGACTCTGCTTCTCCCTCTGACCCTCCCCCCTCATGCTCTCTCTCTCATTCTCTCTCTCTCTCTCTCAAATAAATAAATAAAATCTTTAAAAAAAAAAAAAAAAGAAAGGAGGATTGTGCATGTTTATAAAGGCTTAAAAGTCTGGTGGACTTAGATACTTGTTTGGGGACCAAGAAAGTACTTAGTGAAAATTTGCCAAAAGTAAAAGGGTCTTACACTTGTGGGGGTGCCTGCTGTTTGCTCAGGGCCTGAGACATAGTAGGAACACACTAAGTATTGGGGCAGGCTGCACATATTAAATCCTGGTGTGTGAACTGGATTTGAAGAATTACTTATTAAAAAAAAAAAGACTTTTTGAAACAATAAAAAGCATACACAAAGAGCAGGATCTGAATAGGAAAAATATTTGGGAGCCAAATCTCAATATTTCTAATAATTAAATGGATAGCAGTGTTGTAACCCCATGGTTGAATCTCATGCCTGTCATGGTGCCCCTCCTGTCTCAAAGGTGGTCCTACTTGCCCATTCTCTTTTCTTACTTTCCTTTCCCAATTTTATTCACATTCAGTTCATTCCAAAGTGATGCCTTAGACATTTTGCTTACTGCTTTTTCTATTCCTCTCTATCTCCTCCTTTCACCTAAGCAGACTGACTCTAAGAGTTGGGGCTCTTCTAGAGTTGTTGCCCAAAAACTATCAAAGTGAATAGAAGAGTTTAATACTTAAGAAAATTCATAATAATGATTACCAGGAAACGGAAAAGAAATGAGTTTATAGCTAACTAACATTTTGTAAAAGTTTATTTTTCTTAAAATAATCCCAGATTTTAAGATATTGCTGAAGAAAGTAATTCCCATAGTGCTAGAGTTAGTTTAAGCAGTGGCTGAAAATCTGGCTAGGCTTCTTTCCTTTCTTTGTCCTCTGATCACGTTTACATTTCCAGTGGGATTAGTAAGACATTTGCAATAGTTATCAAAAGTAATTGACTCATTTTTCAGGCATCAGGGCCAGGAGGCCAAAAAGCAGAAGAAATTAACATTGTCTTAATGGCACAGCTTAGATTATAGATTCATTTGTAAAATGATGGGTATTTATGAAAATATGACTCTAAAACCTAAGCTAAAAGAAACCCATCTAGGTTTGTCGTGTTTAGCATAGAGCTTAAAAAAGAAGGATTCACGGGCGCCTGGGTGGCTCAGTTGGTTAAGTGACTGCCTTCGGCTCAGGTCATGATCCTGGAGTCCCTGGTTCGAGTCCCTGGATCGAGTCCCTGGATCGAGTCCCTGGGTCGAGTCCTGCATCGGGCTCCCTGCTCAGCGGGGAGTCTGCTTCTCCCTCTGATTCTCCCCCCTCTCATGTGCTCTCTCTCATTCTCTTTCTCTCAAATAAATAAATAAAATCTTTGAAAAAAAAATAAAAAAGAAGGATTCACTCATTCATTCACTACAAATTTTTATTGAGCACTTCCCCCATGGATCTGTGTAAGGTTCTTATTCTGATGAAATTCTTATTCATTTTGCCATTTTAATACCAAAGATTTTTTGAGAGGAGCTATAAAAATGATTTTGCTTATCTTATTAGTGGATGCTTAGAAAGTGTGAGCGATTGTTCTCAAGGGGTTTAAACCAGTGATTAACAAAGCAAATGGTCCCTACTAACTGGAAGGGAAATCTACCAGGAAAGGGAGTTGACAGAAAGTGGGTTAGAGGTAAATGGCTGAGGACATGAGTATCTCCCAAATCACATGATCACTCCTTCCATAGTTTTCTTTAGTTTTTTTAAATTGCCCTATAACCAAGGGAACTAAAAAATTTCATAATAAATACATACTGTTACATTCATCTTCTAGCTGTTATAGCTTCTGACAAGAGCACTGATCTTCAGATGGCTTATTAATATATTTGAAGAATAACAACTTGATAATTGATTAGTTTTATTAGTAGGATAGTTTATAATTATTTTGTTCCTCACTTTTCTCAATGTGTTGTCTGAGAAGATGATTCTTCTGGTTCATTGAAATTTGTATGTGAATGCCTTTATGAATAAAAATAGCTATTTTTTTCTCTCCACTCTTTTCTTTTTTCTTTTCTTCCTTCCTTCCTTCCTTCCTTCCTTCCTTCCTTCCTTCCTTCCTTTCTTTCTTTCTTTCTTCTTTTCTTTCACAAATCACAAAGGTGTCATTTTTTTTCCTTCTGTATAGCTTACATACAACTTTAGGGCAGGGTCTGTTTTTCAAACTGCCATTGTGAAATTGGTTATTAATGAAGATAATAAAGACTCCTTAATTTCACCATACAGTATTATGAGTTAATAATGTTTAAAACATTTGGAGTAGACCAGGTTTTCTCAACCTCAACACTATTGACATTTTGGTTCAGATCCTTCTTTGTTGTGAGGCGCTGTCTTATGCATTTGGCTCAGGTGCATTGCAGGATGTTTAGCAGAATCTCTGCCCTCTGTCCACTAGTTGCCAACAGCACTCCCCAGTTACGACAACCAAGAACATTTCCAGACATTGCCAAATGTCCCCTGGGGACCAACATCACCTTTCCCCTCCTTTCCTAGGCTGAGAACCCTTAGATAGGACATTGTTGAAACAGTTTTTCATGTGAATGGGAAAAATTAAGCTCCAGCTGTCCATTTACAAACCCATGATTAAGATAAATCTCAGAATTGTAACACCAGGGGCGCCTGGGTGGCTCAGTCGTTAAGGTTCTGTCTTCTGCTCAGGTCATGGTCCCAGAGTCCTGGGATCAAGCCCTACATCGGGCTCCCTGCTTGGCGGGAAGCCTGCTTCTCCCTCTCCCAGTCCCCCTGCTTGTGTTCCCTCTCTCGCTGTGTCTCTCTCTGTCAAATAAATAAAATCTTAAAAAAAAAAATTTAATGAACACTTAAAAAAAATTGTAACACCAATTTGTCATAAATTCCAGGAATTTTTGAAATTAAACTTAAGGATACTTGTTTGCTCTCTTAAATTTTCAGAAGAACCCTTTATCATTGATTAGTTACAGATTTTCAATACAATGCTGGTATTATTTGAGGGATACATACACCTCACTTAGAGACCAACAAGAAGCAACTCTCAGGCCCTGTCTACCTTGCAACCTCTTGTTCTTCCCTCCCATGGGCCAGAATAGTTTGAATAATTATAGCTAGAAAAATGGAAATTTGGGACCTCTTGATTCCCTCAGGTTGTAAGGTTTAGTGATTTTTGAGACTCTTTGGCAACTGAATAGCTTTTCAAGTTTTAGGTGACCTTAATGGAGAAGTCCATGGACCTGTTAGTGAACAGCCAGGCAATTGCTTAAGCTTCTCTAACCAGACTTGCTTACTATCAGCAAGGACTAAACCTGAGAAATTTGGAAAGACCGCAGTGTCCTGTATGACCCATTCCCATAAACTGTTTCTTGCATAACTCCCTGTCCCCTAGTCCTTCTTGATCAGTGTATCTTTTCATCCTCTCCTCTCTCCATCCCCACCCTCCAATTATCCCCTCCTCAATACACAGCACAGCCTCCCACAAAAACAATTTAAAGGAACAGATAAAAAAAATACCTGTTATTTAAAGTTATTCAATAATCAGCTGTTGTGAGGTGTGCCAGATAGTTGTCTGGCGTTTAATGAAAGCTTGTTAATTTTTTTTCTTACCTATCACTTGTCTTTTTGTCTACGTTCTAGGTAAAATTAGCCTTGTACCAGTGAACCAGGGAAATTTTAGTTTAATATTAAGACATAGTCATTTGTTTGTAATTAGTGCCGACTTAATCTTCTGGCTCTTTCAAATAGCGCCTCTTCTGGCCAAAAACCTCTGTTCATACACAAGAATTTCCAGAATTAACTTTTGTTTGGAAATACATAACTCTTAGAAATAGACAAGTACACTATAGACAAGTGCATAATAGAAAAGTACACTCTTAAAAAGTCCATATTCGGGGCACCTGGGTGGCTCAGTCGTTAAGCGTCTGCCTTTGGTTCAGGTCATGATCCCAGGGTCCTGGGATTGAGCCCCACATCGGGCTCTCTGCTCGGTGGGAAGCCTGCTTCTCCCTCTCCCACTCCCCCCCTCTCTTGCTGTCTCTCTCTCTGTCAAATAAATAAATAAATAAAATCTTAAAAAAAAAAAAGTCCATATTCATGATTAGAGCCGAGAGGATAGGTCATTCCATTCTTATTCAAAACAATGTATGACAATTTCAGATTTATCTTATCCTGTTTTCCATAAGTAAAGGATGTTCCTGTTTAATCTTTTGAGTATCCCATTCATTTCTGGAATACTGTATACATAAATAAGACATGTGCATAGGACTTTGATATTTTATCTTTCCAGAACATGAAATTGGTGCTAATTAACTTTTGGTGAGCACTAACTTTCAAGTTAACCTCTTAGTAAGTACAACTTCCTCTATATTCAAATGGGAACATATTTCTATAAAGATGAATAGTTACATGTTTTCCAAATACCAACTGAAATGTGTACAGTAAGATTACTAATTAATAAAACAACAGATCTAGAGGTTGTTTTCTTGGTTTGGGGTTTTATTTTGGACAGAAAAAGTATAGCTTAATTTCAAGCCTTTGTTTTCTCTAGTAATTCTTCTTTTTACAAATGTTATTTCACTTTCATTTAGAGTAAATGCCAATTTAAAAACACAACATAGCTAATCTGTATTAGTCAAGAGAAAAAAGGATGGAAATTTTGTTTTGTTTTGTTTTGTATTAGTGCATATTTCCAATATAAGAATAAAGACAAAAACACAGAATATCTTCCACCTGACTCTTGTAAAGTAGTGTTTTAGTGTCTACTAGGTGACCTTTAATGCTCGACAGAGTCATCTGGGAATCAAGAGCAAAGGGAATGCAACTGCACAGAGCAGATGGAAGACTGGAAGACAGCCAATGGGTTGGGCAGGAGAATTTTTAGATTATATTTTTCTATCAATAAATATGTGGGAAGAATTTTGTTTCTACAGAGTTTACTAAAATAATATTTGTCTATTTCTGTTCTGTGGTTACACAAAACTATAAGGCAGATTTTTACACTACTTAAAGGCACAAAATAAATTAAGCAATTTAGGTGTTTTTATCTACTCTTTCTGGGCTACTGAAGCCCAATTAGGCCCTCTGTCTGCTAACTGCTTAACTTCTAGGTTCCTTGTTTAAAACAATGAGAGGATTGCATCTAAAGGTAGATATTAAAGAAGTTACTCTCTTTTTTTTAAAGAAGTTACTGTATTAAATACATTATATATAGGACTATTGGCATTCTTGTGTGTCTGAATAAGGTAATTTTCCTCTAGTTAAACAATTAGTAAGTGAATAAATGTCTGATTTCAAAAGCAATTTTAATGGATGTTTGCATTTTGTTAAAAAGATAGGAATCCTTCAGAGCATTCAGAACATTCTCATCATGCTAATCTTCAAGAGAAACAATAAACTTCTCATTGAAATATGCACTGTTTCCTATAACATCTGTATTTATGTCACCATCTCACTTTTGGGACATGATAACAATTATTTCTCAAATAGAGTGACATTTTCTCCTTAATAATAGTGAATGAATGTAAGATTCTGCTTGTCACTTATTATCAGTCTACATACATTCACATAATTACACATTTTACTAACGAGTATGCTTTTTCCTTTTTAAAAATTATTGTGGTCATTGGAAGCTCTTGGATAAACATGTCACTGAAAATAAACTTAGATAGTAAAACACTGTGGCCCTGAAAAACTGCACACTACTTTATTTGGAAATAGTAGAATTTGCAGAATGTTGCTATAAAGGGCATGTTACTCAAATTACTTGGTTCTGAAGACTCTTACTATGAAAGCAAAGTATTTTCTGAAGGAGTAAAACACAAATAGCTAAATGTTTGGGCCAAAAAATAGAGTTATTATTTTATCACTTTGGAAAAGCTTATCCAATTTCACCATGTATGTATTGCAAGTCTTTTTCATTAAAAAAATAGCATAATACAAGACACAAGAGGTGACAAATGAATGCTGCTTAAATTATAATTATAGGATGCTGATTATCTGTCAGAGTTCAATTATCTATTAGGAACAGAATAAAATGCAGGTAAGTTCCTTTTAGGTGTAGAGAGATGTTTTAGGATATTAGAACCTCCTTTAGAGGACTTACACTCCTGCAATGGATCTTATTTTCTTCTAAGTTTCTTTGGTGTTTTCTTGTTGGTTTGTTTTCTTCCTTCCAGGGAAAGTGTTTCCATGATGGAACTGTTCCTTTTTTCCTCCTCTCTTTCTTGCTTTCTTGCTCTCTTCTTTTCCAAAATGTTATTTTCCCCAGTCACAGTCTTGCTCATTAATCTCAGGGTTGGGAAGAACTTAGAGGTTCTAGACCAATGTTCACCCATCAACAAATCTTCATAATTGATCTTACAGATTGTAGGAATATTTAGCAATGGGGAATTATTTTGTAAGCAACCCAAATATGGTTGCTATAAAATTCTTCATTATTTGTTCCAGAACCATCTATCTGAAATTCTTCCTTCCTTCCTTCCATCCGTCCATCCATCCATATCATTGTCTGCCTTCTACAGTTAAAATAAGACTGTGAAATGTCAGCCCTTGAAGTGTTTGAAAGTAGTTTTTAAAAACTAGCCCCCGTTCCTACTAAATGAACAGATTCATTTCCCACAATTGTTCTTCGTGTGTCAATATTCCCAAATGCTTCTTCTAATTCTCTTTTTCTCTGATCCTGTTTCTTATCTCAAAATCACACATAAAGCATAACACTTGGTCTGGGGTCTCAGCAGTATGGGGGAAAGCAAGCATACTATATTTCCTTCTGTGTATTGATCTCTAGACTGATTCTTTGGCTGCTCTATCCTGGTGTTGATTCAGACTAATACCATTGCATTTAAACTTTCTTTCTTTCTTTTTTTTTTTTAAAGATTTTATTTATTTATTTGACAGAGAGAGAGAGCACAAGTAGACAGAGCGGCAGGCATAGGGAGAGGGAGAAGCAGGCTTTCTGCTGAGCAGGGAGCCGGACGTGGGGCTCGATCCCAAGACCCCAGGATCATGACCTGAGCCGAAGGCAGCCACTTAACCGACTGAGCCACCCAGGCGCCCCTGGATTTAAACTTTCTAAGTCTTTTGTATTCGTTTGTATTTTGTTTAGGTCATCTGCTCATATGAAGTAATTGATTATTTGACCTTAACAGGATGACTATATTATTCCTACTAAATTTTATCATGCTTTGAGTTTCTTGTTTTATTTTTGACAGTTTTCATTGTATTACTTTATTGTTAATCTGTGATTTTGTTTATATCTTTATCCATAGTCACTGGTAAATTTTGAATAGGGCAGGGTTGAGAACTGAATTAGTTATAAAGCTTTCCAGTCTAATGGCTATAAATATTATCTATATGCTGATGATTGGAAACCTGTTCCAAAGCTTCAAATTTATAGGTCCTGCTGTAATTTTGACATCTCAAGCTTTTTATGTCCAAAACCTAGCTCTTGATTTCTACCACTGGTCATTCTCATCACATAGTTGGTCAAACTATGGTTTGGTCAAGCCTATGAGTCAACTTGAATTCTTCCATTTCCCTCATTGCCTCTTTCCCCATCAAGCCGGTTAGTTCTACCTCCAAACCCAGTGCTTTCACCTTCTTTCATTTTTACTTCCTCCCTGGTCTAAATTAACATCTCAACCTGAATCGTCTCAGTAGGCTCCATGCTTGACTCTGCTTCCATTCTTCTCCCAGAAATTATTTTCTCCATACAACAGCCAAAGAATATATATATTTTTATTAAAGTGTTATATATACACATATATCATATATATACATATCAAATATATATACACATATTAAAGTGAAAAAATTATAAGCATCAGCTCACCTTATCACAAGGAAAACCCACCCTATAACTCCACTCAGATCAATAAATAGAAGATTACCAGACCTCAGAGATCTGTCACATGCCAGTCTCTGTATCACCCTCATCTCCTCCCCCAAAGTAACTATGATCCTGAACTCTAACATCGTGTATTAGACTTGCTTGTTATAAATTTTACATAAAGGGCATCATATTTAAGGTGTGTTTGCTTGTAGGATATGCTCTGCTTTATTTTTTGACACAAGTGAGGTGTCGATTATAGTTCTGGAATCAGCTAAAGAATAAAATCACTAACCTCATAATCTGCATATGTATTATATATTTTATGGTTATTCTAAAACAAAGGTTCAATTCTGCAGTGGCTTTTCCCTGAATACTAGAAATGCCTCAGTTAGATTTCCTTCAACTCCCTATTCAGTGAGAGCATTATGCTCTGGGAGTGCTGATACTATAACAAAATGAAATTGATAATTTCAATCTGTGAAAAAAGCACATAAATTATTTTGAAGGCAAATGGAAAGGAAATCGTGGACCAACTATTGTTGAGAATTATTTTCCACTGCCTTCTTCGACTGATAGCATGAGGAAGCTAGAATTAATCCTAAAACATTTGGAGCTTAAAAGTTAGGACTTTGCTAGTTCTTCAACAACAAAGGAAAGAAGGGAAAACAGGTGTACAATGTTCCAAGTCAATGGGAGTGGTTCATGCCTTTCCAGAGGGGGATGGGCCAGTGGACTGACCCTGAGCACTGCAAGGGAAGGGGCCACCCACATGGCTGCAGGTTTGGCCCAAATAGCTCTGAAGTGCCGCAGAAAGCACTACACTAAAAGAGTAGAAAGAAATGCATGTACTTTGCTGTCTTTGGGAGAATGTTCTAAATGGAAGATGGAACCATATGGAAAAAATTTAGGATATTTTTGGGTTTCTTTTTTTTTTTTTAAATAACAGCTTTAATTAATTTAGCTATAATTCACATACCATACAATTTACAAATTTAAAATGCACAATTCAGTGGTTTTTGGTGTATTCACAGAGTTGTGCAATCATCTCCACAATCATCAGTTTTAGAACATTTTCATCACCCTCAAAAGAAACTACACATTAGCTATTATCTCCTAATCCCTCCGTCCCCCCCACCCCGCCCAGGCAACCACTGATCTACTTTTTATCTCTGTAGATTTGCCTGTCCTGAGCATTTCATATAAATGAATGCATGCAGTATCTGGTCTTTTGTGACTGTTTCTGTCTCTCAGTACAATATTTCTTTTTTTTAATACTTTTTAAATTTAAAAATTTATTGTATTTTTTATTTAAATTCAAGTAGCCAATGTATATTACATCATTAGTTTCTGATGTAGTGTTCAGTGATTCATTAGTTGCATATAACACCCAGGGCTCATCATATCACGTGTCCTCTTTAATGCCCATCACCCAGTTACCCCATCCCCCCACCCACCTACTTTCCACAACCCTCAGTTTGTTTCCCAGAGTCAAGAATGTCTCATGGTTTATCTCCCTCTCTGATTTCTTTCCATTCAGTTTTCCGTCCCTTCCCCGAAGATCCTCTAGGCTATTACTTATATTCCACATATGAGTGAAACTATATGATAATTGTCTTTCTCTGATTGACTTTTTTCATTTAGCGTAATACCCTCCAGTTCCATCCATGTCGATGTAAATGGTAGGTATTCATCCTTTCTGATGGCTGAGTAATATTCCATTGTATATATGAACCTCATCTTCTTTATCCATTCATCTGTTGAAAGACATCTTGGTTCCTTCCACAGTTTGGCTGTTGTGGACATTGCTGCTACAAACATTGGGGTGCATGTGCCCCTTCTTTTCACTACATCTGTATCTTTGGGTAAATACCCAGTAGTGTAATTGCTGGGTCGTAAGATAGCTCTGTTTTTAACTTCTTGAGGAAGCTCCATACTGTTTTCCAGAGTGGCTGTACCAGCTTGCGTTCCCACCAACAGTGTAGGAGGGTTCCCCTTTCTCCGCATCCTTGCCAACATTTGTTGTTCCCTGTCTTGTTAATTTTAGCCATTCTAACTGGTGTGAGGTAGTATCTCATTGTGGTTTTGATTTGTATTTCCCTGATGCCGAGTGACGTGGAGTATTTTTTCATGTCAGCACAATATTTCTAAGGTTATCAGTGTTGCATTATAAATCAGTACTTCATTTCTTTTGATGGATGAGTAATATTTCTTTTTAGTAATGTTATTTATCCATTAGTTGATGGACTTTTGGGTTGTTTTTACTTTTTGGTTATAATGAATAACGCTCCTGTCAACATTTGCTTACAGGTTTTTATAGAGACATGTTTTCATTTCTCTTGAATATATACTTAGGGGTGGAATTGCTGGGTCATATTGTACTTCTATGTTTAGTCTTTTGAGGAGCTGCCAAACTGTATCCCAAAGTGGCTGCACCATTTTATACTTCTACCAGCAGTGTATGAGGGTTCCAATTTCTCCACATTCTCATCATTGCTTGTTATTATTTATCTTTTTGAATATAGTCATATGAGTAGATGGTAAGTGGCACCTCATTTGGGATGCTATAA
Source organism: Neomonachus schauinslandi (assembly GCF_002201575.2). NCBI lineage: Eukaryota > Metazoa > Chordata > Mammalia > Carnivora > Phocidae > Neomonachus > Neomonachus schauinslandi. Next base: position 72,795,891 of record NC_058414.1, on the reverse strand, counting down.
CAAAATACATAGGCTGGGTGGCTTATAAAAACAAATGTTTATTTCTCACAGTTCTGGAGGCTGAGAAGTCCAGGATCATGGTACCAGTGTTTGATGAAGGCTTTGTGGTTCATAGACAGTATAAAAAATGTATTACCTCAAAATCATATTCTGTAGATATTATAGTGGAAGTCACGTGGAATAATTGTTTCAAGAAGATAAAGGACCAAGCAATTTTTTTGCAAATTTTTGACAATTAAAGAGAAGCTTGTCATGTATTTGCTCATACATTAATAAAATAGCTGATGATGGTATCAAATTGATGTGATATTTCTATTCCATTTGGCTATATTTAAAACAGTAATGTTAGTGTTTATAATATTCTAGAAATTACATTCTTTGGAGTTATTTAAACTGTGGTAGAGAAGACGTTTTATATATCAACCTAGAAATTTACAAAGGGGTACATACTTTTTTCAAACTTTTTCAGGAAATATTGGACAAAAAAAAATAATGAAGTGAAGAACATTGCTATGGATCAAGGAAGGATATTTTCCAATTGTTAGAGGTTTTGCTTTTGTAACTTACTTTCCCCTCTGATGCTATCCATTACATTAATTTTGATTCTGATTTTATCTGAAAAATCTGGTGTTGGGGGAGGGTGGGAAAGCAAATGAACAGCAGCTGTCCACATTTTGAGCACATTCTGCTTCTGGAATTCATCCCAGAAGATGCTCCTGAATGATTCCAGTGAGATGTGAACCAAGCCTGCTTTTCAAGACCTTCAGAGAAGGTCTTTGATCTTTCCCCTCAGAGTGATTATCATCGTTTTTTAGGATTTGTTTGTTTGTTTGTTTGTTTTAAAGATTTTATTTATTTGACAGACACAGTGAGAGAGGGAACACAAGCAGGGGGAGTGGGAGAGGGAGAAGCAGGCTTCCCACTGAGCAGGGAGCCTGACGCGGGGCTAGATCCCTGAGCCAAAGGCAGATGCTTAATGACTGAGCCACCCAGGCACCCCTATTTGTTTGGTTTTTGATCAATATATTGAAAGAATTTAAAAATATTTTCAGATTAAAAGAAAAAACTAGTTATGTCTAAATTATAGTAAGTAAAATTTCAGAAAAATGGTTACATTCAATATTATAAGAGTGTTACAAGTTGGTAAGTATATTGCAATGTTTGATTTGGCAGTGAGAAGTACAGCTTTAACTGAGGGTAAGATTTTCATCTTTTCAAGCCAAATATGGTCAATTTTTAACTCTTGACAATGTCCATCCATATATAGGTTTCTGTTTATAGTGTGATTTGGATTTATCACTCATACAACTTCTCCATGTTGCAGAATGGGTTTTTCCTGCCTTTGAACTTCCTGTGGTTTGGCACTTACCCTGCTCCCTCTGAGATCCAAGCTCATGAAAAATTAAGCTAATAGGAGGGGATCTTTGATAAAATGGAGAACGGAGACAGGGAATCTATGTGCATTCAGGATCCTGTGAGGAAATAGGCAGGGTCATTAAGGAGAGTGTAATAAGAGACTATTTTCAAAGGTATGAGGTGGGTAAGGGGAGCCACTAACAGTGGGCGCCGTTGCCAAACAGCTCTGAAGGGTGCGAGAAAGGATTAGTGACCAGAACCCAGAAGCCACCTGATAGTGTGGACTTTGGAAGACAAATACAGCTATTGGTGGGTTTGGGGGAAATAAAACCCAGGTTCATTCTCCTCCCATCCTTTGATCTTCTGCAGGTGCCTCCAACTGGCCAAACCAAGCTAGAAGACAAAAGGCAGGGGCACCCTAGATGCTGTCCATAAGGCCAGCTTTCTGGGACACAGGCCAGGGTAGGGGAGAATTGAGAGCATATTTGAAGAGCACGTGGAGAATAGCCAGCATGCTGAGATATAGTAGTGCTGTAAGAGGTTGTCAGGGCAAGAGAAAGTTATGTCTTGTGGCTCAATTGCTCGTTGATTTCTAAAAGAATGGAGGGGTGTGGTATACTGAATCTTTGTGTTTTCCTTCAAAATTCTTGTTGAAGCCCTAACCTCCAATGTGATGGTATTAGGAGATAGGGCCTTTGGTATTTAACTGGATTTAGATGAGGTCATGAGGGTGGAGTCCCCATGATGGGATTAGTGCCCTAATAAAAAGAGGAAGAAACTCCAAGAAGAGACACCTTTGCTACGTGAGGGTGCAGTGAGAGGGCAGTTCTCAGTAACCCAAGAATAGTGACTTTATCATGAACTTGACCATGCTAGAACTCTATTCTTGGGCTTCCTAGCCTCTAAAACTGTGAGAAAATAAACGTCTCTTGTTAAGGCTCTCCAGTCTATGGTGTTTTGTTATGGTAGCCCAAACTGACTAAGACAAGGCGTCTACAGGTCCTAAAGCTACTGTCTTCCACACAACATATACACATTTCTTATCTGGGAGCCAGGACCCTGGGAAGTTACAGGGGCAATAAAAACTTTTAAGGCAGACATAGTATGAACTGATAAGAGGATGGACAGAAAAGGAAATGAACCATTTTGTTTCATTCTCTGGGGACTCTGCTATTATCACTGAATAGCAAAATTTCTTTCTTAAAATGGATTTTTCCTCTCCATCTTTTCAAACATTAGTGACACAGCTAAGAAATTATTTATGTATATGTATGTATATTTGTGTATATATATGCATATATATTATATATGTATATAAATACAATTCTGAATATTGGTTGTTAATTTTAAAAGATAGGTTTTATTTCAAAGTGTTTAGAAACAGATCCTATATCTATATTACTTCCAAGTTTTATGCCATAGTGTCAAAACTATATAATTCAAAACTATATTTAACTTGTTTGATTCAGAACTTGTATAATTCCATAGACTTTTAACACTATTCTAGCATTTAAACATTTACAAATAGTTAATTTAATTTAATTTTATTTTATTTTTTACAAATAGTTAATTTTAAAAGAAATAAAAAGTATGGAAACATGATTTCTATATATACCCTTTAAATAGGGTCAGTGATTATATGATAAATTTATTTGCTCTTGAATAAATATGTTACTTTCTAACATTTTCTTTAAAAGAAAATGATTTAAGAGAAGTAAAAGAAACTGAGTGTTAAGAAATCTCCTCAGTTATGTGAATATTGACATAGTCTCTCTCCATAGAAGGAAAGAGAAACAAATTGTGTATTTGTGAGGATATATATTCTAGCCCTCTTGTCCAGTGGGAAGAAGTAAATAATTGTGGCATTTAGGCAAGATATAGTTGAGAAGAAAGAGCATTAACTGTTCGGACAATTGTTAAAAGCAGAGTATCTCCTAAATTTTTCACTTTTCAGAAGAGAGTGTACATATTGAGGGAAATACCTTTCAGGTCTTATTTCAAACTAGCCTTGTAACCTGGAAGTAGGGGGGTACCTTAACGCACATCTTGGGATCATAAAGACAAAGCAACTGTTTACTTGGAAGGCAGTTTACAGGAAGAAGCTAAGTATGACTAATTGAATAGAAATAGCTAGACACAATGAAATGTCATAGTTGGAGTGGAAAAGAGAAGAAACCTAAATAAACCAATGTTCATTGCACATTGAACTATGGTACTAAGCAAGCATGTCTGCATTAAATGGAACAAAAAAAAAGGCATAATTGAAGAGAAATGAAATAATTGTTAGAAAGGCTAGAGACAAAAACAAAACGAAGCTTGACAAAATGATTAGGGGCAAAAGAAAAACGTAGTGAAGGGCATGGGTGGCTTAAAGCTCAATTTGTTGCAAGATGATCAACAAAAATGAAATTATCTGCCTTCTAGAGGGAGAATGTAGGCCAGTTAACCATCGCTAGAAGGGAGGCTGAATTGCTAGGATTCTGTTTTACTTCTGTCTTATCTGCCAAGGAGAAAAAAAAATAGGTAAGAAGCTGTTGAAGCTCTTAATGAAGAGAAAGCGTGGTTGTGAAAGTAGGAGTTTGCAAAATCATTTATTCTTTTTTTGAGTTATAATTACATGTGATAAGATGCACAGATCTCAAGTGTGGAGTTTGATGGATCCTGACATATGTGTACACTTGGGTAACCATCACCCTAATCAAGATTAAGAACATTGCTATTATTCTAGAATGTTTCCCCATGCCCTTTTTCAGTTAATCTCTATTCACTCCCCGCTCTGCTGAGGAAATGACAGTTCCAGTTTCTATCACCACAGATTAGTTTGGCTGATTCTTTTTTTTTTTTAGTTTGGCCGATTCTTGAACCTTATATAAAGGGAATTCTATTAGCGTGTACTCTTTTTGTATGGCTTCTTTTGCTCAACATACTTTGGAGAGCTATCCCTGGTGTTATAAGAAGAGCTGTGTTTGAGTCTCCACTCAAATACTCTAGTTTTGTGAGTGCCACACAGAATTCAAGCTCCACAAGGGCAGGGATTTTTATCTATCTTGTTCAGTGTCCCATCCCCATTGCCTAGAATAGAACCTGATGCAAAGTAAGTGTTCCACTTCTCAACTATGACATGAAAATATAGGTAGTAATCTTTTATTATGTTCAAAGGGATTTGTGAGGCGTAAGTAAGGAAAAATATCTAAATTGCTTTGTAAACTCTATAGCATGTTCTAAAGGTTATCTTTTATTACAAACAAGCCATGAATTCCTTGAAGACAGCAACCATACCTTATTGATCTTTGAATTTTTCACATCTAGCATAGTGTTGAATATACAGTGTGAAGTCATTATTGTTCCTTGAATAAATTTCAGTTTTTTCTGAGAATCTCAAGTAAGTGTGTACAGCTTTGGGGGACAAGTGAATAGAATCAGTGTTCTTTGAGTATCTACTATACACACTTTTTAATGTTAAGGTACTCCATGTGTGCAAATTGCTTGTGTTGCTTATGTCATAATTACTTGGTAATAAGAAATTCTGAGAGTTCACACTGGGTTAATGTTGGGTCCACTGGACTGGGAGGAGCTCAGATAGATAGGCTGGCTTTGGAGCCGGAGGTGCACCAAATTGAGTCCTCTGAAGAACAGACACCAAAATGGGATTATAAACTGGATGTGCAGGAGATTTCTTGGGGGAACACCTTGTAGGAGGAAAAGGGAAGGAAGCCTCTAGGTGGTGGGGAGAATTATCAGATCACAGTGCAATGTGAAAGAAAGAGGAAAAGAAGAGTTGGTTAGGAAGAGGCTCAGACTGCAGTGAAGTTATAAGAAATTTTGGGCTGGCCTCAGCATCCCCATGCTCAGTTATTGACTGTGCACAGCCAGTGGGAAAGTGTGGTATCAGCAGGAACAGGGTATGGATTGAGAGAGCAGCAGCTAGGGCCACCTGTCCATTATGCAACTTGTGACAGGAGATCTGAGTGGTGCATTTTGGCATGAATGGGATCAGAGGCAAATTCCATTGTCAATGGGATGAGGCAAACCTGGTTTAATCTAGCCAGCTGATTCTGAGAAGTGGGTAGAGAAACAGTAAATTAGTAAGGAAGAATGGTAATCTGGAAGCATGTGTCAAGGAGCAGCCAGTCTTCTGGGGTTGAAATAAGTGAAATAGAGAATGATAGGAAGAGATGCTCTTATGGTTTATGCTGAGTGAAGTTAATCGAACAATGGATACAGAATATACTTAATTACATAGATTTTGAATCTTTAGATTCTTTTCAGTGTGGAAATGTGTACTTAAGAATGGTTGATGGTATGTGCTGTATTAGAATTTGGAGAAAGGGCATCAAAGAGAATTAAAAGAACAGATCACAAATCTACCCCAGCAGTATGAGAAAAGAGCTAGGTGGAGGCTTGGTGAAGAAAATTCTGAAAAGTTAAAGGAACTGTTTTATCCTTTCTATTTTTTGAAAGACCTGTTAGCATTCACTTATCCTTACTCAGTTATATTTTCTAAAAATTAATATATATCTTATATATTTTGTTGACATATATGCATATCCCACATCGCCCCTGGCCCCGCCCCCCCCACAAAAGAGTATCTTGAAACTAATTGCAAATGCAGGTTTGATCACATAACTTTGATTGTGGCAATTACATACTCCAGGGTTTTGAAAAATGGTTTTTTTAAAAATTGAAGTATAGTTGACACAAAATGTTACATTGGTTTCAGGTGTACAACATAAGATTTGACATTGTGATAAATGATTTTATAAGACAAATTCATGCCCCAGAATAGGGGATTTTCTATTTGTGTTCTGGTCTCCTAGATCTGCAGTGATCTTAGGGTAATTGTGTGATGACTTTTCTTGTTATTACCTGATATTATCAATTAAATTATTTTGTTTTTTTAGTGTGAATATACTAAGCTTACTAACATTTAGGAGAAAGTATATTATCATAAATTTCCATTTTCTTGATTTATTTCAATCTGTGGGTGAATAAATGGGAGTTACTATTTACCAAATCACAACTAACATTAATAGGAGGTTTATTAAGAATCCTTTTAGGAATTGTAAATTTTTTTGTAAGCAGTGTAAGTGCTTTGCAAAATAGATGTTATATGTTCTTCATATTTTACATAGCATGATAGATTTTGGTATTTACCTACTTTAATTATTGGCATGCCAATAATTGGTAAATACCAATATATTTAACACATACCTAACACATTCTAACATATTCTCCACATTTTTGTTATCCTTTAACTTATGCATTCTGCAACTCATTATAATCACTGTATTAAAATATTTTATTAAGCATCTAAATTGCTTACTCTGTCTTAAAATGGTAATTGTTTTAGGATATTTTAGAATCCTTGGTATTGTGACAATGTTAAAGGGATTTAAAAGAGAAAACACATACCTTATGAAATGTAAAATATATAGGCACCATTTTGATGACCTCTGAAATTTCAGTGAGTGTTTAATGCCCTATAAAAAGGTGGTTTTCACTGTTTGGATTGGGATGCAAGTATTCTGGAATATAAAACATCCATAGCTCCCCTCCCACTTCCCAGTCAACACACACACACGCACATATGTGTACACACACACACACACATCAGTGTGTCTATGATCTGTAGTATGCATGGAGCTTCTGTTTTGCTGCCAAACTCAGTTTCACTGAAGGAAGGTATCATAGGAAATGGGGCAAGCAGGAGGATGGAAGGGATGGCATATGTTCCTAGCTTGGCTCTTTGGACTGGAATGGGGCCCTTGGGATTAGAAGGGAAAGACTAGAAGTTGGAAAAACTGTTTTCTTAAAAGACCTTGTAAAATTCTGTAACTACTGGAGCTACTTTAGGACCCATTCTTCTTGACTCTTTATAGACTCCAGTCCTGCTCTGACATCCCTAAGTTTAATGGCTTTGAGAGCTTCAGGATTCTGCACACTTGACATAGATTTTTGGTTGGTGGGTACCATCAGTGGGGACAATTATAGGTCTCTTCAGTGAGACTCAATGAAATGGGTGGGGGAGAGGATATTGGATGCCATTAGGTGACTATACCTAAAGAAGACTGTTCTTGGGGTGCCTGGGTGGCTCAGTCACTAAGCGTCTGCCTTCAGCTCAGGTCATGATCCCAGGGTCCTGGGATCGAGTCCCTCATTGGGCTCCCTGCTCAGTGGGAAGCCTTCTACTCCCTCTCCCACTCCCCCTGCTTGTGTTCCCTCTCTTGCTGTGTCTCTCTATGTCAAATAAATAAATAAAATCTTAAAAAAAAAAAAGATTGTTCTTTAAAATATTGGTGGTAACCATTTGGGAGCATTAGAAATAATTGGAGAGGGATGCCTGGGTGGCTCAGTCGGTTAAGCATCTGCCTTCAGCTCAGGTCATGATCCCAGGGTCCTGGGATCGAGTCCCGAATAAGACTCCTTGCTCATCGGGGGGTCTGCTTCTCCCTCTGCCTCCTCTGCCTGCCATTCCCCCTGCTTGTGCTCTCTCTCTGACAAATAAATAAATAAAATCTTAAAAAAAAAGAAATAAATAATTGGAGAACACTTTGAATAGGTTAGCTTTCAATTTGGGTATGTATATATGTATAGATACACACTGAGGAAACAAAGTGATAATTTGTTTATATTAATAAGAACTTTATATGCGTGTGTATAAATCCTACACATTATGAATTTCTTTAGAATAATAAATTTATTATAAAATGACTTTTAAATTAATTAAATTAATTAAATTAATTAAATTAAATTTAAATTAAATTAATTAAATTAATTTTAAATGGTTCTATTTGTTGCCTAGGATGTATGGGACTTTTGAGCTTAGTCAGAGGTGACTGTCCACAACCAGTTGTAACATGACAGTGAATGTCTTTGTTGAAACATTCAAGTTGCAATTACAACACATTTCTTCAGGTAGCAATTTCTGAAAGAAGTTGCCGTATAAACTCCTCTTAGTCTGAGGCTATACTCACTGTATAGTCCCACCCAGGAATAAATCCTGTACCAGCAATCTGTTAAAAAACAGTATCAAAGACCAGCTTTAATTTCCCATGGTAAACAATTAGACAACTGAACAAAATAATGAAACGGATGTTTTTAGTGATTGGAGAATAAGCAGCATGAGACTGTGATCCTCGTGAAAAAGAAAGTAACTATGAACCCTGCAATCTTCCTGGCTTTCTGCCAAGAGTCAATTTCTAACCCTGGGCACTTGTGGGGAAAACCCCAACAAATTCTGGAGGCCCATTGATTTAAGAAGATGAAGATCCAAGTCTGGGGAGACTAAGGCAGCTGGAAGTTAAAGGGTGGAGTTTTGGAAAGGGGGATACTCTATATAAAAGGAGCTCCATAAATCTGCATGGGATCTCTCTAGTCTTTGTTTAGTACTGGGCTGCCTGTGTGTAGAATAAAGCTTCACAAAGATGGACAAAGAATCACCGTGGAACTGTAAATGTAAATATTCCCAAAGGTCACAAAGGGCAGGAAGATGTTTGAGCTCTGACCATCCACAATGGAGATTCCTGGTTGGTCATCTGGGAAATTTGATGGAGACCCCAGGAATCCTGACTCAGAAGTAGGAGTGAACTAACACTGGAGTGAAGGCTATTGTAGACCCACGCTAGCAAAATGTAAAAATAGGCTTCAAAGTGATAAAAATGGATCTGCAAGTTATTTAACTCTAATAGGGAAGCAAACAACATCCAAAACACTTAAGAACATAACACTCACAACACCCAGCATCCAACAAAAAATTAATAAACAAGCCAAGAAGAAGGAAAATGTGACCCATAACCAGGAAACAAATTAGTTAATAGAAAAAGCACAGAAATAACAGAGTTGTTTGAATTAGCAGACAAAGATGTTAAAAACATGAACATAGTAGGGAGAAAAATGTAGGCTATTAAAAAGGATCAAATAGAATTTATAGGAATAAAAATACTATATACGAAAAAAAGAAATGATGGCCCCAAATTTTCCAAGTTTGATGAAAGTTATAAACCCACAGATCCCTAAAGCACAATGGATCCAAAGTAGGGTGAACACATACATGCTAACACAGACGCATAAAGTATACCATAATCAAGTTTGTGAAAACCACTGAAAAAGAATATTTTAAAAGAAATGAAAAAGGCACATTATTTACAGAGAAACAAAGATAAAAATTACAGCAGATTTCTCATAAGCGGACAGTGGAATGACATTTTTTTAAAGATTTTATTTATTTTGACAGAGAGAGACCGCAAGAGAGGGAACACAAGCAGGGGGAGTGGGAGAGGGAGAAGCAGACTCCGCTGAGCAGAGAGCCCGATGTGGGGCTTGATCCCAGGATCCGGAGATCATGACCTGAGCTGAAGGCAGACACTTAACGGACTGAGCCACTCAGGTGCCACCCCCCTCCCAGGTTGTCTAATTTTAAAAAGACTGACCATACCAAGTACTGGCCAGGATGTAGAATAATTAGAAATATCATTCATTGATTTTGACATTATAAATGGTATAGTTTGAGAGTTTCTTTTAAAATTAAATATAAACATATACCAGGGCACCTGGATGACTCAGTCAGTTAAGCGTCTGACTCTTGATTTTGGTTTAGGTCATGATTTCTGGGTCGTGAGATTGAGACCCCGACCCAGTTCCACACTCAGTGGGGAGTATTCTCCTTTCCTTTTCCCTCTGCCCCTCCCCCATGGCATGTCCCACCCCCAAATAAATAAGTAAATCTTTAAAAATAAAATTAAACGTAAACCTACAATGCGATTTAAAAATCCCACCCCTCTGTTTTTACCTAAGAGAAATGAAAAGTTAAGTTCACATAGACTTATACATGAATCTTCATTGCAACTTTATAGCAGCCAAAAAATGAAAATAACCCAGGTGTCCATCAAGAGGTGATGGATACACAAATGATGGTATATTTATAACATAGAATGTTACTTACCAATAAAAAGGAACGAAATATTGGTACATGCAGCAATATGGACGAAGCTCAAAACTATTACAGTGAGTACCAGGAACCAGATTCCAAAGAGTATATACTGTATGATTCCATTTATATGAAACTACAGAGGAGACAACATTTATTTAGTGTGACAGAATGAAGATCAGTGGTTACCAGGGAACAAGGCACATGGGGCAAGGGTGTTTATTGACTTAGAAGGGACACTCGGTGCTTTTAGAGGCCATGGACGTGTACTATATTCTGATTGCAGTGGTTATATAGTATATATACCATATATAAACTCATTAAAATGTATACCTAAAATGGGTGTGTTTTACATATGTAAATTATACCTCAATAAAGTTGATCAAAAATGTGTCATCACTAGAACAGAAAGGAAATTAATTCTATTTGGCTGAAGAGTGGACATATTTTGAACAGTCCTGTGTCCTTAAAGTCCTGCTTTAAGCTTGTTTACTGCAAGAAACAGAATATAAAAATATGTAACTATAGCAAGAGAGTAATTGCATTCATTTGCTAATTTGTATCCTTGACCTTGTATATGCTATTAGTGCTTGTTTCTAGTTCAAAGTGAAAGTATCTTTGAATTATTTTGGTATCATCATTCTTGCTCATCTTAGAAACAAGTCCAGTTTCTTGTAGTCTGTGGTAACTTAAGTGTCTATTGCAACTTAAAGCAATTATTCTGTGAAATAAAAATAATAGGAACGCCTGGGTGGCTCAGTCATTTGAGCATCTGACTCTTGGTTTCGGTTCATGATCTCGGGGTGTGGGATTGAGCCCAGAGCTGGGCTCTGTGCTCAGTGCAGAGTCTGCTTCAGATTCTCTCTCCCTCTCCCTCTCTTTCTCAAATAAATAAGTAAAATCTTTAAAAAAATGAAATAAAGATAATATATGAACATAAGCATAGATATAGTGGAATAAGTAATAAAATCTTAGAATGGTAAACACCTAGAAATTTTCCCAATATCTGAGGCCAGGGAAGATGAAATTACTGCCCAATGCCACAAAACTAGTGAGTGGCAAAGTCTTGATTTTTAACTGAAATTTCTGCTTTTAATTGATATTGAATTTTAAAATAGAATCCTTTCTTCCTGCTTTTTGTTACTCTGTCCTTGTCCATTCTGCCTTAAATCTCCCTAGATGGGGCTTTTTGCCTTTCTCAGGCTTGTTTTTCCTGCTCCCATCTCTCTGCCTTTGCTTATTTTACTCCCTCCTCTGGAATGTCTTTTTGATTTTCTGCAAATACAGATGGTCAAGGAAATGGCCATGATGTTAGAGTATCGCAGTGTGTTTTTCTGTCATAAAAAAAAAAAGCCAATAATATATTTAATAAAATACATTCACTGGTATCATTTTTACCATAATCTTTATGTCCATTATGCATGTCATGGACTGAATTGTGTTCTCCCAAACTGTATAGTTTGGGTCAAAGCCCTGACCTTCTAGTTGATTATTTTTGGAGATAGGACCTTGAAAGGACTGATTAAGGTTAAATGAAGTTGTAAGGGTGGGGCCCTAACCCAATAGGACTGGTGTCCTTATAAGAAGAGGAAGAGACACCCGGAATGTACATGCACAGAGAGAAGGTCATGTGAGGACACAGTAGGAAGGCAGCCATCCACAAGCCAAGGAAGGAGGCCTCATGAGAGGACAGCCCTGCCAGGACTTTGATCTTTGACTTTCAGACTTCAGATCTGGGAGAAAATAAATGGCTGTGTAAGCCACCCAGTCTGTGGTATTTTGCTATGGTGGTCCTACCAGACTAATACAGTTCCCTTTGAATACTTTCTTAGATCCATTTACTCCACCGAAGTATTTCTTACCCATAGTTAGTGTTACTCTGTCCTTAGTATCTATTTTGTAATTTATTATGTTTTATTTGCTTTAGTTTTTTTATAGACAGTTATATCATAAGCTATATATAAAATAATGCTTTTAGAAAATTCATTATTTAGTGCCTATGGGTACTTCTATAGCAAACTAGAATTATTCGTTGGTTTGACCCGAGGTCTACAAGGCCTGATTATAGGCATTTCTCTATGATTATAAGAAAAATGCCCTTGGGCGCCTGGGTGGCTCAGTTGGTTGAGCGACTGCCTTCGGCTCGGGTCATGATCCTGGAGTCCCGGGATCGAGTCCCGCATCGGGCTCCCGGCTCAGCGGGGAGCCTGCTTCTCCCTCTGACCCTATCCCCTCTCATGCTGTTTCTCTCTCTCAAATAAATAAATAAAATCTTTAAAAAAAAAAAAAAGAAAAATGCCCTTAAATTGAATATCCATCTTTGAATTGTACAATTGATTTGCTAATCAAAGACTCATCCTCAGTCAATAGTTTTTACTTATTTTTATTTTTATTTTTTTAAAGATTTTTATTGATTTATTTGAGAGAGAATGAGAGACAGAGAGCACGAGAGGGAAGAGGGTCAGAGGAAGAAGCAGACTCCCTGCCGAGCAGGAAGCCCAATGCGGGACTCGATCCAGGGACTCCAGGATCATGACCTGAGCCGAAGGCAATCGCTTAACCAACTGAGCCACCCGGGCGCCCCTCAGTCAATACTTTTTAAAAAAGATTTATTTATTTATTAGAGAAAGAGAAAGTGAGAGCATGAGCAGGGGGAGGGGCAGAAGGAGAGACTCTCAAGCCAACTCCCTGCACTTAGCAGGGAGTCCCACACAGGGCTTGATCCCATGACCCTGAGATCATGACCTAAGCCAAAATCAAGAGTCAGATGCTTAACTGACTGAGCCTCCCAGGTGTCCCAGTCAATATTTTTATTAAAAAAAAATTATACTTTAAAACACAAGGTCTTAATTAACAAGTTGCTATTTTTCATAACACAATGGAAACCAGACCTTAAGTAGTACATTTTTTTCTCCTTTAGATGTCTTTTGTGTACAAATTAATTTAGAATTTTTTAGGCTTACATAGGTATGTCTCATCTCCTGTGAAGGTACATAGCACATCTTTTATTTCTTTTGTATTATATCGCTTATTGAGGAGAGGAGGGAGGGAAGGAGAAAGGAGCAGAGGAAGGGAGGAAATGACAGCTCCATACTTCTCCATGCATTCTTTGTGGCTTCTTTAGAAGAAGGAAGAGCATTCCACATTCAGAGGTACGAGTCAGTGAAAGATGGAGGTAATATGCAGGATTAAGTAGAGGGTGAGATGCTCAAGTTCAAGACTGAAGGTCAGTGGGAGTAAAATGGTTCTGTATGGGGGATGCTGAGAGAGAGAAAATTATGAAATAAAAGAGACCAGCAGGGAGGTGGAGGGCTAGTGGGAGGAATGAATGGAGAGAGGGGGCCGACAGGTGACTGGAGACAGTGGAGGACTGAGTCTGGGAGAAGTGCTAGCTGCTGACAGTTGAAGGGCATGGAAAAGAGATATGACGAGCAAGTAATACTTGAATAAGTTGCTGTGCATTTTCTGTCCGAAATATCCACTAAAATGTACATTACTTTCTGAAGCTTGTGGACACATCAAGTTTTGTTATGTATAGAAGAGGAGGACATGAGGAAAATCTTCTGTGTTATATAAGTAAAAAGAATGTTTAAATCTACCAGTCTCCACAGTGTTCCTGATTGCAATGAAGATCAAGAGCTATTGGGGCTCCTGGATAATTCAGTTGGTTGAGCGTCCGACTCTGGCTCAAGTCATGATCTCAGGGTTGTGAGATCAAGCCCCACATTGGACTTCATGCTGTGTATGAAGCCTGCTTAAAATTCTCTCTCTCCCTCTTCCTCTGCCCCTTACCCCTCCTCCCTCTCTAAAAACAAAAATGAAAATCAAGAGCTATTTAAAATACTTTAAATATCCATAACAATATGAGAGTGTTGTCCTATATGTATATTTTCACTCTTCACTGTCTTGAGAAATGTAGCTTTAAGTCTTGAAATAAGTTTATATAAGTCCTTTAACTTTATTCTTTTTCAAAAAATTTTGGGCTATTCTCATCCTTTGTACATATAAATATGTAAATATATATGTATGTTAGAGTCTAAGTGTGTGTGTGTTAGAATCACCTTGGGGCTTGATCTCATGACACTGAGATCATGACCTGAGGCGAAACCAAGAGTTGAGTGCTCAACCAACTGAGCCACGCAGATACCCGTGATCTTTGAATTTTGAGTCAACCTTGCATTCCCTGGAATAAACCTCACTTGGTCATAATGTGATAACTTTATTATATTTTGCTGTATCTGATTGGCTCATATTTACTAAAAATTCTTGCCTCTTTATTCAGGAAGGATGATATACTGTTAATTCTGTTGAGGTTGAGATTTCACAGTTTACCGTGGTAGCCTCTATCTCATTTTGCCTAATTCGAATGCTGATCTGTACCAGATTCTTCCATTTTCTGTTCCAATGTATAGGTTTATTGAAGATTCTGTGTCTTTCTCCTTCTTGCCCACCCAGTGTTAATGCTGGGATGTTGCTTTTTATTGATTTTTCTTTCCTTATTACCAGTTGCAGAAAAATCCACAGTTTCTATCAAAGTATTTGCTCAAAGTTTACAATAAGAATGAAGACCTTCACTTCATATATCTCAAAGCATTCTCTGTAACTTTTATCTATCTTCTTTAGATATATTATACATAGTAACTTTCATATAAGGTACCAGATATTTTCTTTTCTTTTCATACAACATGTTTTAATCTGGATTGTCATACAAATACCTTCACTGTTTCCCTCCCTTTCCTTACCCAATCATCTTCTCCAGTATTTTCTGCTGTTGGCAACTCCATACATTTTATTACTCACATCAGAAAAATGTGATTCTTCTTCTTTGTCATTCTCTATTTTTGATCCATAACCAAATATTGCGAACTCTGTATCTTAAGAATTCCTCAGTGCCACCTCCTTTCTGTATCCTATCATTGCTGAGATGCTCACCATATCTCTCCTGGATTCCTGAAACCATACTCTAACTGGCTTCTGTTGCCATACCAGCCTGTCCTTTACACTGCTACTAGCTTGACCTTTCTGAAAAATAAATTTGCCTTTTCTGCTTAAAATTATTTAATATCTCCTTTTTTTGTCGTTACCACATGAACTCATTAATGCAGTTCCTAAATTCTTCAAGATCTCTTCCCTGTTAAAGAAATGTCCAGAAAGGGTTTGAGCTGAAAATGAATTCCACGTAACTTAGCAAGGTGAAAAACTATCACAACTTCTGTGCAATAACCCCAGTCAACGTTTTCCCAACTATAGCATAAGAATGAAACACTTAATTTAGCACAGCTAAGATGGTGGGAACTGTCTTATTCCCACTATTGTGTGGGCCAGGAGTTACAATCTCAATTAAAAAAATTGTCAAGTTATTCACATTTATTTGGCTCTAAATCTATTTTAATTTGTGGGAGGCAAAAAGGCCCGTGACCCTAATGGAAAACTCATCTTAATCCTATTCATATGGAAAATTAGGCTGCATTTGATGAAATGCCAGTGATTGAAATTAAACATTTTAGCTCAAATGTCTCTTCATTCCTAATTCTTTACCCTAGTTCTAAAGTCAGAAATTATCCATTCTTTTCTTGTGCTCTGAAAACCCCTTTAAGCTCATATTGCCTTGCTTTGCAGTTCGTATTGAATGTTGAAGTTTTTGAGGCAAGAAAATAATGTCTCATGCAGAGTCTGGATCAAAGATGTGACATAATAAATATGAATCAAATTATGCCAAGACTAAAAGTATAAGAGTATAGACACAGAGCTATTATAAACATGAACCTTATACAAAGCCAGCTTTGGAAACTCTGGTTTTTCTCTTTCTCCCTGCCTCCCAAATCCAGAGTTTCATGGAAATGCAAATGTAAGAATATAAAAAACAGCTTCTTATATTTGTATTAGTTAGACTTTGATACTTGTTTCTATTTAAATAATTTTTTGCAGAAATTTTATAGTGTAATGCTCATGTCTTGCCAACAAGGCCAGTGTATCTTTCGGTTTTTCTATCCCCTTAGACTTCAGGTATTTGATTTTGGTATGCTATTATTTTTTATTGTTTGCCATTGTTGACTTAACTTTTGATGAGAGAAAATATTTTGTTTTACCTTATTTTTTATTTTGTCTTACAGTAACTGTATGAAGTAAATTAAATCAAGGTTTTAAATACGAGTGGAGAAAAATTTTAATGAGCAATTTGAAGTATGTTTTGCATATGGTCAACATATTTAAAAATTTCATTTGCTTTTTACTTTAATCTTGGATATAAGAAAAGCATCATAAAAGCAGAATCTTAGCAGATGCATGATCTTCACATGTGGTTTATGAGCACAGATCACTAATGACTAATGCCAACTTGTTTATTATTTCCATTCCTTGTGGAAACATTGATGAATAGAAAGTTAGATCATGAGCAAATTGTAGCTTTCCCAAAAGAAAACAATTTGTATCATGGTGCAAAAAATAAATATGCAAATTTATTTAAGGCATATCGCTGTATTAGATTTTTTTTTGAAACTTTTTCTATCTATATCAAAATCCTCTTTGATAAATTTAGTTGTTAAAGCCAGTAAAAATGGAACCCCTAGTATATATCATTCTGGCATATTAATCCAGAGTATAAGCAAACAAATTAAGTGGTTTTATATCCAAAATATCAGGGTGAAACTACAAGATTTAAAATATCTGGTAAATGTAGAGAACATAGACACTTCTGTCATATTTGGGAAATTGTGCTTTTGCATCTTTTCTTTTTTTTGGATACACTTATTAGTTGGATGATTTGGGACAAGTCTCTGAGCCTGTATTTTTACCTGTGACATGTAAAAACATGTCTGCCTCACCTACCTTAGTTAGTCCAGTAAATATTTTTTAAGCTCCTGTTATGGGACATAATGCCTGTTCTAGACATTTACATTACATAACAGAAGAGACAGAAATAAGTAGGAAGATACATAATAACCACAACAAATCAATAAACCATATAGCAAGTTAGAAGATGGGAAGTGATGTGGAAAAAAATAAAGCAGGGTAAAGGCAGAAAGTTTCTGGTGGGAGGGGTGGGCTCACTGCTATTTAAAATAGAATTGTCAAGGTAGGCTCCATTGAAAAGGTGGCATCTGAGATGAGACTCAAGATATATAAAGGAGTCAGGCAACCAGGAGCATTCCAGCCTCAGGCATTCACTAGGGCAAAGGCCCAAGCCATGTTTGGTGAGTTGGCAGATAGCAAGGAGGTCAGTGTGACTAAAATGGAGTGAGTGGGAAAGTAATAGAAATCAGAGAGGTAAGGAGGACAGGGGTACAGGTTGATCATGTAAAGTCTTATAAGCCATAGTAAGCAGTTTACTTTGATTCTGGGGGAGATGAGAAAAGTTATGAGGGTTTGATGAGTGATATGATTTGAATTGGGTTTTAAAAGTACCACTCTAACTACTGTCTTGAGAGTGTATTTAAGAGAAAAAGAGTGGGAGAAAGGAGACCTTTAGGAGGCTGTAGAGGAGACCTGAGAAAGATGATGTTGGCCAATGGACCAGGCTACTAGGACTAGAGGTGGGGTGAAGTGCTTGATTTGTAGATATCTTTTGAAGGCAGAGCCAACAGCATCTCCTGATAGATTGGATATGGGATGTGAGAAGTGAGTAGTCAGGGTTGCTCAAATAATTTGACCTGAGCAACTGGAAGGATGGAGTTGACATCAAATCACATAGGGAACCTGCAGGTAGAGTAAATTTTGAGGAGGAACATCAGAAATTCATTTTGGTAATGTTAAGATTGAGATGTCTATGTGACATCTAATTTAGGATAATCTAAATTATGCTCTAATTGAAACTAAATCTCAAAACGTCAGTGGCTTAACATATCAAAAGGTTACTTCTCACTTATGTTATACGTAAAACATGCTTTACGTACACAGACAAAGGGACCAAACCTGATGGAACGACTTCCTTATTGTAACTGCATTTAGAAACATATGGCTTCCAGGATCATGAAACAGAGGAAGAAAAGAACTGGAGAGTTGTCTTGGCTCTTAGTGTATCTGCCCAGAAGTGACACCACTCATTTTCTCGTACAACCCATTGACCAAACCTTGTCATATGGCACCATCTAATTGTAAAAGGGTGGGAGTTATGGACTTTGATATATGAATAGGCATTCAGGTGAGAAGTCTGTGCTATGAGATGAATTTGAGAGTGATTTGCCATGTGAATAATATTTAAATCCAGGGTGAAATCCATTTGAAATCACCAGGGATAGAACAAAGAGGAGAGAAGAGGAAGAAGGATTGAACCCTGGAGTGCTCCAATGTTGATAGGTCTGAGAGTGGAAGAAAAAATGCAAAGGAGACTGACAAGGACCATATAATGAGGTAGGAGGAAAGCCAGGAGCCTAGGGTGCCCTGAAACTCAAGCGAAGAAAGGGTATCAAAGAAAATAGAATGATGGACTATGACAAAGCTACTGAAATTTCCAGTAAGATGAGAATTGAGAATTGACCATTGCACTGACAAGGTTGAACTCAGTGGTGTCCTCCATGTTTTGAAGGCCTGATGACAACCTGTTGGAGTGGATTTAAGGGAGATCTGGAGGAGAGGAATTAGAGATTGTAAGGTTAGGCAACTCTTTTGAGAAAATATAAAGAATGAAATAAGTGGAGTGTCAGCTAAAGAAAGAAGAGAGATCAAAAACAAGTTTTTTAAAAAAAGATTTTATTTATTTATTTATTTGAGAAAGAGAGTGAGCAGGAGAGAGTGGGAGAGAGAATCTGAAGCAGACCCTGTGCTGAGCGCAGAGCCCATCGCAGGACCTGATCCTGTGACCGCGAGATCACTACCTGAACCCAAACCAAGAGTTGGAAGCTTAACTGACTGAGTCAAACAAGGTTTTTTTAAATGAGAAAAATAATAGCCCATGTGTATGCTAATGGATGGGTAGGGAGACACTGATGCAGGAGACAAGGGTGAAAGTGCTGAAGTCATGTTCTTAAGCAAGGGGGAGTAGATATGTCTACTTCAAGTGGAAGGATTGATTAGCTAGGGACAAGTAGGAAGGCGGAATTGAAGAGTGAGATGTGGTGATGGGAGTCTCTGTAAAGCTTGTGTACAAGTGTCTGTGGAAGTTTGTGCCTTGGATTTGGCATGAACACCAAATGAAACACACTCAAAAATAACAGGCAAATATAAGTTATTACTAATTTACTATTAGCTTTTAATAGCTTAGCATTGGTCAAAACTTCCAAGAAGGAGTCCAACAGGAATACAGCAGGCCAGGCTCCTTTGTAAGAAGATGGAGCCTATCTAGAGGCTCTTGGCAGTACTAGAGTATGATGCAGGCTTCCTGGAAATCATCTTTGCCAAGATGATGTTCACTAGAGAAACAAGGGAAGACTGAGGTTTATCCTAAATTACTCCTATGGAAAGATGAATTAGGAATTGAATGGGTAGAGACTTATACCTCTGTTGCTAGCTTGTGTTTATATGGCTGTGTTAGCTCATAAATTAATCTATAGCCAATAGTTACCATATTAATTCAGTTGCATGGGCCTCATTTTTATGTGTCACATGCAAGCAAGCAGCAGCCATTCACAAGGGATCAATGCTTTGGGACTCAGAGGGCCACATTTAGGAGAAATGTACCCTCTAAATGATATCATTTATATGTTTACTTGAAAACATTTATATCCTGTTCTACAGTAGTAATTAATACCTTCCTAATATAGGATAAAATGAACTCAGGCTCAGAGTGCTACCCAGGAACCCAACAGACTATTGACACCTCTGTTGCCTTAGTCATTATCATTTCCTTTTGGGGCAAAACTAAACAATGCAGAGATTTGTTCTGGTGTGTGTGTGTGTGTGTGTGTGTGTGTTTTCCTTATTAATTCAAATTGGCAATAATTGACCAATTAATTCTGTGAATCACTGGAACTTTTCTAACTTTTTGGACCTATAAAAACTATCTCTTGAATTAGTTGATGCTATATCATGCAGCTACCATGTTCTGGAAAATCAAGCCCCTTTTCTGCTATAGTTCTAAAGATTTTCCAAGCATACTAGTAATCACAGAATCATAGAATTATCCAGAGCATTCCTACACTGCAGAGGTTTGTGTCCAGAGGAGTCAAGCGAAGGATTTTAGAGACCATGTGGTAGCCCACTGCCAACATCTGTATTGCCCAAAGAAGGGAAAGACTGTGCACTAGAGTTGCCCGGGGAGCCTCTCTCGGGTTTTGTCAGAGAGTCTTTTATGAAAAATGCAATTAATTCATTCTTCCACTCCAGCACTTTCAACAAGGTAACAGTTGACAAACTGCCAGGCTTTATTAGCCAGAACAGAAACAGACATCACTATGTCATAATAGTCCTAAACAGGAGCTTCTATGTTTTCTACTGCAGCATTGGAAGATTCTGAATTTTTGATGCATTTGCCTTACGTGCCCACCTTGCTTATGAGGCTTAAATTAATATGCTGAACATATGGAGATTTTCAAAACCTTTTATTTTTTCTTACATACATTTTAAATTCTTGTAAACATGATACATGCGCATGTTAAAAAAAAAACATATAGAAGAGTTTATAATTAAATGCCATTGGCCCCACCTCATCTTCTCCCACATGTAATTCTGTACCCCAGAGGCAACAGTTTTCTCTTTTAAATGTTTCCCTCTTAAACTTCTTTGCTAGTTAACTTTATATATCACTATGTTATGTATAGTATGACAGTGTTTCTTAATTTTCCACAGACATTGTTTATTGACTTTCTGTTAGATGCAGATTTAGATCAATTTTCTCCTCCACACCGTTGGCACCACCACCATCACCACCTTCCAGTTGGTTTTATGACTTCTATTGGTTATTGTTATTTGTGGTTCTCCTGATTACAGACAGTATCTCCACACTCCTTACTTCCTAAAAGGACATCAGTGCTCCTGGTCTGCATTTAAACCCTCTTCCTTGTTTCCATCTCCCAAATTACATCGTTTATACTTCCATTTATGCATGTCAAGTTGAAAAGCATTTGCATAGTATTCTGTACTCATAGTTAACACATTCTGATATATATATATAAATTGACTCTGAAGTTGAAAATTGACATATTCTGGTCTGTGACTTTTTTTTTCTGGCCACCTTCAGTAGTTAGTTATCCCATATCATTCTACTTTTTATCTCCTGAAAAGTCACTGAAAACTCTTTTTTTTTTTTTTTTTTTTTTACTCATGGTTCATCTCTGGTTCTCTTTTGTTGTTCTTCATTTCTTTACTTTTGATAAAATCTAGAGAAGGAAAGAGGATAAAAAAGTGTCTCAGTCCACGTTGTCTTTTTTCGGAAGCTCCTTTTTAACTTGGACCCCGCACTCTCTCCCCAATACATATGTAACAAAAGAAAAGCGTTGTACCAACAATAATCTAACTAAACTCATGTTTTCAGTAATCCGCTATTGGAACTCCATTTTATACATACTGTCATTTTACTTCTGAAGTTTAACATTTCATTATTGCTTTAAATTTAGGAAGGAAAATGTTCTAATCCACAACGCCCTGACATGGCAAATGAGAAAGGCAAACAAACTCTGGAAAATGGAAAGAAACATGTAAAAACCAACCATTGATTTTAATTGTCTTTTTATTCTGACATTCTTAAAAATATATCAAAAACAAAAATGTTTTCTTTTAAAGTTTTGGCATGATATCTTGATTCCTTATTTAGTTTCCTCCAATTACAGTTTACAGGCAATTGCCCATTTTGATATCTTCATCTGCACTGCAGGATCAGATAGTAACATACTTTCCTCTGCCTTCTGTAAAGCCTGGTTTACAGTTTTAATAACTCCTTGGAACAAGTTACTGTACAATATAAACATATATTCCTGTTTATTCAGAGTGACAATTTTGTTATTGCTGTATTATGAAAACAATTGTGTTTCTAAATAAAATATATTCATAAATTAAAATCAAGAGATCAGCTTAACTACAATATGTATACAGTCTAAAGTCCCAAGAATTTTGTCTCACAAAATCATTTTGCCTGAAACAGTTGTCTACAATAAAGGCAATGTCTGCATGATTCCTATTTTAAGTGTGTCAAATTTGTGTCTCCCTGTTTTCTTATTATTTCCTGAAAGTACTCTTTTTTTGAGGGGGGCGGGTGGGTATTTTCTTTACCACTTTGTGAGTCTTGAGGAATGTCTTGATGTGCCAGAAGGACAGACTTCTTTGTCTTGGACTGGAGGTGGCGTTGTGAAAGCTGACTTCAGAAAAAGAGAGGTGTGTAGCTTAGTGGTGAAGGGCCTGGCTTGGAGGCCAGATAGTGGGTGCCATTCCTGGCTCATCTTCTTACTGACTATGTAACCTTAGACATTTGACTTACTCTTTCAAAGCTTATGAATGGGAACAATAATAGTATTTACCTTAGATAGCTGCTGAGAGGCTAATATAAAGCAGTTCATGTAAAACACAACAAAATGCCCACACTTATACAGATTAAATGTTAGTTATTTTTATTCTTATTATATTGACTTGTTAGTATTAATCCTGTCTGAGCACATAGAAATATCTACACACATCCTTTAGTTTTTGAGGAACTACATTCTGAGGATAGCTTTCCAATAGGAAAAGGATAGGAACTTCTCCTCTTTCACATTATGAACATGATTCAAATTTTGGGAATTGCTTGCATAATGTGCCAATGGAAGTATTAAGTCCAACCTTAATCTTTCCTCCACTTAGGAGGTCAAGTTTGTATATAGCTTATTTATATCTAAATCCCTTTTTTTATTAAGGTGCTTTCAATGGCTTAACATGGAGATTAGTTTCATAAAACCTGTTTAACTTTTACTTGACATAGCAAAAAAATCGCTAAATTTTTAAGCAGAAGTTTGTGTGTCCCTAACTAGGTAAAGGAGAGAAGATGAACCCCAGGGAAATGGTGGGAGGCTGAGGGGAAATACTAAAGACTCAATTGAATTCTGGCTGTACCACTAACTTTCTTTGTGATTTAAGTCAAGACACTTTATTTATTCATCACTTTATGCATATTTATCTTGTACTATGTTCCAGAAACTAGAATAGAGACAAATAAAATTCCTTTCCTTAGGAAACACAATTTAGTTTGGAAAGCAGACCAAGTACAATACAACGTATATGACAATACATACACAGTGTGTGACACTCACCAAATGACATGGATGCATATATGATGTGTGTGATGGTATGTGGTATAATGTGTATACTATGAAATCTATCTTACTGTATTTTATTAGTTTTTGTCATTTTTTTTGTGGGTGTTATATTCTGCTTGATATTTGCTAAGTTTCTGGAATCTTTAAATTTATATCTTGAAGTTAAAAATAGAACTACCCTATGATTCAGCAATCATACTACTGGGTATTTATCCAAAGAACAGAAAAACACTGATTCGAAGGGATACACGTACTCCTATGTTTATAGCAGCATTATTTACAATAACCAAGATATGGAAACAGTCCAAGTGTCCATCAATTGATGAATGGATAAAAAAATGTGATATATGCATACATATATGCATATATATATATATATATATATACACACAATGGAATATTATTCAGCCATAAAAAGATTGAAATTTTGCCATTTGCAATGACATGTATGGAGCTAGAGTATAATGCTAAGCAAAATAAATCAATCAGAGAAAGACAAATACCGTATGACTTCACTCATATGTGCAATTTAAGAAACAAAGCAAACAAGCAAAGGGAAAAAGAGAGAGAGAAAGAGACAAATTGAGAAACAGACTCTTAACTATAGAGAACAAATTGATGGTTACTAGAAGGGAGGTGGGTGGAGGGATGGATGAAATAGGTGATGGAGATTAAGAAGTGCACTTATGATGAGCACCGGGTGATGTGTGGTTCTTGAATTACTATATTGTATGCCTGAAATTAATATAATGCTGTATGTTAATTAACTGGAATTTAAATAAAAACTTAAAAAGCAAAAAAATATATATATTTGACAAAATTTGGGAGATTTTCAGTAATTATTTCTTTAAATATTTTTTTCTGCCCCATTATCTCTCTCCTCTCCCTTCTGGGATCACAAATATATGTATACATATATGTACATATATACACAGACATACATATCAAAGAAATCTTTTCCTATTCTCCCATAGATTTTCAAGGCTCTGTTAAATTTTCAAAATTTTTTTCTCTTCTTCTTTTTTTTCTATTATTTTATATTAAATTCACGGACATCTGTAGTTTAAAAATATTAAATAAATATTGAAGTTCATTTGTCATCTTTTATTTGCTCATAAACTGATCTATTGAAGTTTTATTTTACGTATGTAGTTTTTACTTAGAATCTCCATTTGGTACTTTTTTATAGTTTCTATTTCTCTGCTGAGATTTATTACATTTGTTCATTCATCATGAGCATATTTTCTGTTATTGAGCATAGTTATAATATCTGCTTTAAAATACTTGTCTGCTAACTCTAAAATCTGGGTCATCTCAGGGTTTTTTTCCATTGGTTGTCTTTTTTTCTAAATATGGGTCACGCTTTTATGTTTCTTATAATCTAGGAGTTTTTGATTACATGCTGGACTTTATGAATGATATGTTTTAGAGATGCTGGGATTCTCTTATATTCCTCAGAAGGGTGTTCACTTTTGGTTTTAGCTGGCAATAGACTTGGCTAAATTCACACTCCTAGCTCTGTCTCTCCTGTAATGGGTAACAGCTAAAATACCTATTTGGTTCTTTTTAGTCCTAACTGGGCTGCTTACAGTTTGCCCTGAGTGTGTATAGTGCAGGGTTCACCAGAAATTTGGGTAGAGTTTATGCACAGCATTTGGAGCACTTCCTCTCTTGCTCTCTTCATTTTGGGATTTACCACTCACTTTCCAGCTGCTGTGGTCACCTGCACCCTGTTCTCTCATTCTTTACATCAGAAAGACAGTTGGATTCTATCAGAGTTCTAGATACCCAGCACTGAGCCAAACTGGGCCCTGTCCTGGGACAAAAGGCTATAAGACATGGGAGCTCACTGAGTGCTGATCCCTTCTTTGTGTGAATTCTTTCCCGTATCCAGATCCTCCCTGCTTTGGCTTGTTCTTCAGTATTTTTAGGTAATTTTTTTTTTTATTTTGTCCAGAGGGTATAATTGTTAATCTGCAGGAAGATGGTCCAATAAGAGTTCCTCAGCTATTACCAGAAAGGGAATTCTCGATTTAGGAAATGTAACTATGCCAAGGTTTAGGGTTAGTTGATTTAAGCATATATCTATCTATCTATCTATCTATCTATCTATCTATCTATCTATCTATC